>NC_140988.1:291301106-291334264 GCF_052327205.1 Somniosus microcephalus
CTTTTTCTCTCTTTCTCTCTCTTTCTCTCTCCTTCTCTCTCCTTTTTCTCTCTCTCTCTCTCTCTCTCTTTCTCTCTCTTTCTCTCTCTTTCTCTCTCTTTCTCTCTCTTTCTCTCTCTCTCTTTCTCTCTCTCTCTCTCTCTTTCTTTTTCTCTCTCTCTTTTTCTCTCTCTTTCTCTCTCTCTCTCCTTTTTCTCTCTCTCTCTCTCTCTTTCTCTCTTTTTCTCTCTCTTTCTTTCTCAGTTCAGTTCAGTTCAAATGCTTTATTGGCATGAAAGTTTACAGAGAACCATATTGCCAAAGCTTACATATCAAAAAGGTACAGTTTTCCAACATTCTGTAGGTGTCAATCGATTTGACATTTGTTGGGTACATACAATATTACTTTTAAACAATATTAATTTTAAACAGTCTTTCTACTTCATTTGGTACGTTCAATATTAATTTTAAACAGTCCTCAGGTTGTGACATGTTGTTACATATTTGGCCCCAAGGTATGGTCTGTCTCCTTCTCCTAGGACTAATCTCAATTTTGACAGATCATCCAATTCTTGAAATCTGGGGTTGTTTGGCTTAGCTTGTTGAATAATATGTTTCTTGATGTGTTGAATTTTTCGCATTTTAGGAGGAAATGCATTTCTGTTTCAACCTCGCCAGCCAGACATTGATCGCATATTCTATTCTCTCTAGGCTGCCAGGATTTCTTGTATCTGCCTTTTTCAATTTCCAGTTGGTGGTCGCTTAGTCTGTACCTGGTGAGGGTCTGTCTCTGTTTTGTGTCTCTGATGGTCGTGAGGTAGTCTGCCAGTTTATATTCTCTTTTTAGGGCCCGGTAACATTCTAATCTGCTTTGGCTTTCGGTTATTTTGTTCCAATGTTCCAGGTAGGTTTCTTTGCATTTTTTAATGATTTGGTTCACTCGGATTGGTGTTTGGACGGCTGTGTTGGTCTGGGGCTGGTCAGGTCCGGCTGAGTACTTAGTTTCAGTAGCAGCTGACTCAGGGGACTCTTTTCTGGGTTTAGCTCTTGGGTCTGAAAGGCTTTGAAATGAAGGGTGTCTGGGGAGCTAGATTTGAGGTGATTTAGGAAGTTTAGTGCTCGTTTTTGGATGTTTATTATCAGTGGGTATCTGCCTAGTTCGGCTCTGCATGCATTTGTTGGCGTTTTTCTTTGGGTGCGAAGGATGCTTCGGCAGAATTCTGCATGTAGGGCTTCTATTGTGTGTTTTTCCCATTTAGTGTAGCTTTGGTGATTTAGCGGGCCCCATACTTCACTACCGTACAGTGCAATGGGCAGGATTATGCTGTCAAATATTTTGAGCCAGATTTTGATTGGGATTTGGATGTTGTAGAATTTTCTTTTTATTGCATATAGGGCTCTTCGGGCTTTTTCTTTTAGTGCATTCACTGCTATGCTGAAGCTCCCTGATGCTGTAATAGTTAGACCAAGGTAGGTGTAGCTCATAGTGTGTCCTATAGTGGTATCACTGAGGGTAAACTGGTATTTGTTTTCCTGACATCTGGGCCTTTTTTGAAAAATCATGATGTTGGTTTTCTTTAGATTTACTGTTAGAGCCCAATTTTGGCAGTATTTGTCGAGTAGGTCTAGTTGTTGCTGTAATCCCTGTTCTGTGGGAGACAGCAGAACCAGGTCGTCCGCATAGAACAGGGATTTCACTTCTCCATCCAGGAGACGGAGACCTGGTGACTCGCTTTGCTCCAGCATGTCTGCTAATTCATTTATGTATATGTTGAACAGGGTCGGGCTCAAATTGCAGCCCTGCCGGACGCCTCTTCTCTGGGTGAAGAAATCGGTGCGTTTGTCTCCAATTTTGACCCCGCATTTGTTTTTCAGATACATTGATTTAATAAGGTCATAGACTTTGCCCCCTATTCCACACTGAAGAAGTTTATAATAGAGCCCTTCGTGCCATATAGAGTCAAAGGCTTTCTTGAAGTCGATGAAACAGGCGAATATTTTCCCATTTTTTGTTTGGTGTATATGTTTTCCAATGAGGGTGTGAAGGGTATAGATATGGTCGGCTGTGCGGTGTTTTGGAAGAAAGCCTATTTGGTTTTTTCTGAGGATATTATGTTTGTTAAGAAAATCAAGTAATCTACTATTTAGAATACTGCAGAATAACTTCCCTAGACAACTGTTGACACAGATGCCGCGGTAGTTATTTGGGTCTGATTTGTTTCCACTTTTATATATGGGGGAGATTAGTCCTTGGCACCAGATATCGGGAAAACAGCCTGAGCGTAATATGATGTTGAATAGTTTGAGTATCGCACCCTGCATCTCCATATTGCTGAACTTGAGCATTTCATTTTTGATGTTGTCTGGGCCACAGGCTTTCTTTAGGTGGAGAGATTTTGTTTTTGTGGCCAGTTCTTTCCATGTGATTGGGGAGTCTAGAGGGTTTTGGTTGTCTTTAATTGTTGCTTCTAATGTGTGGAGTTTTTCTGTGACCTGATGTTGACTTGGGTTTGTTTCGTTTATTGGGATGTCTTTGTAGAGGTTTTCAAAATGTGTTCTCCAGATGTCTCCATCTTGGATTGGTAATGCTTGCAATTGTGTTGTACTCAGGTTATTCCACATTTCCCAGAATTGTTTTGGATTGGTGGAGTTTTCAATTTCTTCGAGTATTTTGTGGGTATAGTTTTGTGTTTTGTTCCTAATGGTATGTTTATATCTTTTGAGGGTTTCATTGTATCTAGTACGTAGGTCCGGATTGTTTGGTTGGTGATGCTTTTGGTTTGATATTTTTCTCAGGTCTTTTCTGGCATTTTTGCATTCGTGGTCAAACCATTTCTTATTTTTATTTTGTCTTTTGTGACGCTTCCTCTTCTGTTTCACAAGGTCGGCTTTTACAGCTGCCTCATGGAAGATCATATTTATATCCTCTATGGCCATGTTTACACCATCTCTGGTGATCTCGTATGGGTTTTCTTTAAATTTTGATATTTTACTTGTGAGATCAGGTGACTTTAGTGCTGTGATGAATTTTTCTCCACTGTCTGGGGCCCATCTGTATGTCTGGTTTATTTTATGGAGCTTACTGGGTTCCTTTTTTGTGTCTGTAGTTTGGGCAGAAAGTTTAAGGTACATATTTATTTGGTTATGGTCTGAGAGGGGGGATTGCTGCCTGACAGTGAATGAGTTGATATCGCAGGGGTCCAGGTCAGTGATTGTATAGTCCACCACACTAGACCCAAGAGTTGAGGAGTATGTGAGTCTCTTTCTCTTTCTCTCTTTCTCTCTTTCTCTCTCTCTCTCTCTCTCTCTCTCTCTCTCTCTCTCTCTCCTTTTTCTCTCTCTTTCTCTCTCTTTCTCTTCTCTCTCTCTTTCTCTTCTCTCTCTCTCTCTCTCTCTCCTTTCTCTCTCTTCTCTCCTCCTTCTCTCTCTCTTCTCTCTCTTTCTCTTCTCTCTTTCTCTCTCTCTCTCTTCTCTCTTTCTCTCTCTCTCTCTTCTCTCTTTCTTTCTTTCTCGCTCCCTTTCTCGCTCCCTTTCTCGCTCCCTTTCTCGCTCCCTTTCTCGCTCCCTTTCTCGCTCCCTTTCTCGCTCCCTTTCTCGCTCCCTTTCTCGCTCCCTTTCTCGCTCCCTTTCTCTCGTTCTCTTCTCTCGTTCTCTTCTCTCGTTCTCTTCTCTCGTTCTCTCTCTCTCGTTCTCTGTCTCTCTCTCTCTCTCTCTCTCTCTCTCAATTTCAATTCAATTCAAATCGCTTTATTGGCATGACAAGGTACATCTTATGTTGCCAAAGCATCGAAAAACATTCATGTATGTACACAAAAATATAGATCTATTCATACAGTGTATAAACAGATATATCCCTGAGTGTATAAATATACATTCATATCATTTATATATACTCTTTTCTTATATTTTAGTGGTTGTCCCTCTGTTTATGGCAAGCTGTAACATAGTGTGCCGCTAATGTTACACAATTTCTCTCTTCCCCTAGTAGGTATGGGAGTTTTTGATCGTCATTCAAATTTCTGAATTCCAGGCATATTTTTGTGAATTTTGGGTAGAAATTCTCCCTTATGCCCTGATATTTTCTACAAGCTGTGAGGAAGTGTATCTCTGTCTCCACCACTCCCTGACTGCAGTGAGAGCATATCCTGTCCTCTCTTGGTAGCCGGGTCTGCCTGTGTCTACCTTTTTCGATCGCCAGGCTATGTTCACTAAGTCTGTACATTGTCAAGGTTTTTCTCAGTTTGCTATCCTTTACCATGGTCAGGTAATCAGCCATGTTGTATTGTCTGTTTAGTGCCAAGTAGCAATTGAGTTTGCTTTGGGTTTTTGTTGTTTCTGCCCAATATGACAGATATTTTTCCTTTTGCTTAGTGACTATTGTGTTGGGTCGAATTCTTTGTGTTACGCTGTCACTGTCCTGGGGCTGGTTATTGTTAGTAGTGTTAGTAGTTACTTCACTGAGTCCCAGGACTAGTTGACTGAGGGTATTCTTCTTTATGGTCCTCTCTTGGCATTTCAGGGCTTCGTAATGATAGCATTGGGGGTTGCTCATTTCTAGCTGTTTCCAAAATTTGGTGGCTCTTTTTTGGATAGTGATTATTAATGGATATTGGACTAGTTCTGCCCTGCATGCATTGTTTACGGTTTTCCTTTGAGTCCGGAGGATACTTTTACAGAATTCTGCATGTAGGATCTCAATTGGGTGTTTGTCCCATTTTGCAAATTCTTGTTGTGTTAGCGGTCCCCACACCTCACTGCCATAGAGTGCAATTGGTTCAATTACTGATTTGAAAATTTTGAGCCAAATGCTAATTGGGATTTCTATTTGGATTGATTTTTTAATGGCATAGAAAGCCCTTCTTGCTTTCTCTTTCAGTTCATTCACAGCCAGATGGAAATTTCCCGTAGAACTGATTTTTAAGCCCAAGTATGAGTAGTTAGTGGTTTGTTCAATTTTGGTTGTTCCTAGTGTGAAATTTATTTTGGGTCCCTGATGTCTGGATCTTTGCTGGAACACAAGGACTTTGGTTTTTTGGGGATTTATTGTCCGGGCCCAGGTCTGGCAGAACGACTCCAGCAGATCCAGGTTCTGCTGTAGACCCTCCTTAGTTGGTGACAGCAGAACCAGGTCATCTGCATAGAGGAGGAATTTAACCTTGGATTCATATAGGGTGAGGCCGGGTGCTGTAGATTGTTCAAGTAGTTTTGCCAATTCATTTATGTAAATATTAAAGAGTGTCGGTGAGATGGGCGAGCCCTGCGTCACCCCCCGCCCCTGTGGGAAGTATTTTGTTTGTTTGTCTCCAATTTTAACTGCACATTTGTTGTTTGTATACATTGATTTAATTACATCATATGTTTTTCCCCCTACCCCGCTTTCGATAAGTTTCAGGAATAGACAGTCGTGCCAGATGGAATCGAAAGCCTTCTGGAAATCTATAAATCATGCGTAGATTTTGCTTTTGTTTTGATGAACATGTTTGTCAATTAGGGTCTGTAGGGTGAAGATATGATCTGATGTTCTATAGTTTGGTAGGAATCCAATTTGGCTTTTACTCAAGACATTGTGCTCCTCAAGGAAGTTTATAAGTCTTTTGTTTATGATACAGAATACCTTCCCCAGGTTACTGTTTACACAGATGCCTCGATAGTTATTTGGGTCGACTTTGTCCCCACTTTTGTATATGGGCGTTATGAGTCCTTTGTTCCAGATATCAGGGAAGTAACCGACACTCAGAGCCAAGTTGAAGAGTTTTAGGATAGCCAGTTTCATTTTATCGTCTGTGTGTTTAATCATCTCGCTTAGTATGCTGCCTGCACCGCAAGCTTTTCCTGGTCGCAGGTCCTTGAGTTTTTCAAATAGTTATTTTTCTGTTATTATGGAGTCTAGTGGGTTTTGGTTATCTTTTATGGCCATTTCGAGCTTTTCCAGTTTTTTGCATATTTGGTGTTGCTCTGGCCTTAGTGTATTTTTCTGGTATAATTTTTCAAAGTGGTTTTCCCATGTGTCTCCATTTTGAACGGCCAAGTCGTCGTGTTGTTTTTTGTGTAATGTATTCCAGTTGTCCCAGAAATAATTGGAATCAATGGATTCCTCAATGGAGCTGAGTGTATTCTTAATATATTGCTCTTTTTTGGTTCTGAGTGTTTCTGTATTGTTAGTGTCTGACAAGTAAGGCGTAATTCCTCATTTTCCGGCTGTCTGTGTTTTTGGTTTGATATTTTTCTAAGTTCTTTCCTCGTTATGGCAATCTGGGTCAAACCATTTTTCCTAGTTTTTTGTTTTGGGTTTGTTCTTGCGAGCTTTCAAGTTTGACCTTGTTGCCAAATTATCAAAAATATTATTTAGGTTATTCACTGCCCGGTTTACGCCTTCTTTATTGTGAGTGTATATGTTTTCCAGAAAGGTGTCCAAGAGAGCTTGAGTTGAATGATTGCTAATTGCTTTCTGGTATTTTTCCGTGCTGTTTTTGGCCCATCTGTACGATTTTTTGGTGTTGTACAGCTTACTGGGTTGTGTTTCTGTGTTGGTTGTTTCTGTCTTTTTAAGATACATAGCAATTTGACTGTGGTCTGACAGTGTTGTTTGTGGTTTGACTGTGAATGCTCTGAAAGAGGATGGGTCCAAATCCGTAATCATATAGTCTACGGTGCTACAGCCAAGAGGTGAGCAATAGGTCGATCTTCCTAGGAGGTCTCCCATGAACCTACCATTGACAATGTACAGACCCAGGCTTCGACAGAGCTGCAGGAGCTGTTTTCCGTTAGTATTTGTCTGTTTGTCGCAGTTATGCCTGTATGGATGGGAAGGGATATCGAAGTGGTTATTCCCGAATATGTAATTGTTTCCCTGATTATTGGTGAAGTCTGGTTCTTTGCCAGTTCTTGAATTGAGGTCACCACAGATCAACACGTTCCCCTGGGCCTGGAATTGGATAATCTCCCTCTCAATGTTGGCGAAGGTGTCCTCTTTAAAGTACGGGGATTCCATTGGGGGGATATAGAGTGCGCAAATGAAAACATCTGAGTGTTAGAGATAATCCCCCTCTCAATTTTGAGCCACATGTGGATTTCGCCCTTTTTTATAAATTTGATGCAATTCTTAAGCTCTGTTTTAAACCAAATCAGTATGCCTCCAGAGTCTCTGCCTTGGGTTACTCCTGGCAATTTATTGGAGGGGACCACCAGCTCTGTGTACCCTTGGGGACGGCCAGTGTGTCCTTCTCCTCTATACCAGGTTTCCTGTAAAATGATAATATCCAGATCTTTAGTTTCATCTATGAACTCTGGGGTCCTACTCTTCACGTCGAGCACCGAAGAGCGTAGATCTTGGATATTCCAGGTCGAAATATATAAGGATTTCATGTTAAGTTTGGTCTTTTACTATGATAGGTTAAAGAATGATATGTGTTTGTCGTGTCTAAATGGAGGAAAAAAAGATCATCTCAATTGTCTATAAATGCTAATACTACTTGGTTACAACTCTTTCAAGTAACTAGTCCTTAATTTTTTTTTCATTTTCTGATCCATAAGGCAGAAGTAGATGCTGCTGCACGTCTGCCTAGTGTCTCTTAATGGATTGTCTCTGCCTGAGGTATTGCGTACGCCCTGTGCATCTCTCCCTCTGTCTGGCTGGGGGCGGTCCTGTTCCCCTGTACGACAGGAGTGGTGCAGGTCTGATGTTGTTGTGCATGGGGATCCTCTCTGGTCCCGGTTGGTGTGGTGGTGGTCTCTGTAGTAGTCCTGGTATGTACCTCGCTGATCTCTGGTGGTCGGGGGGGGGGGGGGGTCCTCCTGGAGTCTGGGTATGGACCTGGTTAAAAGCGACGTCCTTCAGGGCTTTAGCAAAGATCGATATTTGTTTCCTGTGGATATGGACGTGGTCGTGAAGACATTCCACATCGAGGGTGGGGTGTTGGGCCAGGTGCACGTTGTGTTTTAATTCGCAGTCTCTTGCTATGCTGGCATTTATCTCACGAATTGTTTTGTTGTTAAAGTCTGTTCTCAGCAATATTGTGGAAACAGTGATTCTAGTTTTTGGGAATGTATTGCTTGCCTTCTCAATCACTGCTCTGAGCGATGTTGCTACCCCTTTCTGCTGGGCCTTTAGGTCATTTGTGCCAGTGTGTATTATGTGTTGGGGGGAGCCTAATCGGGTTTTGGTCAGCCATTCCAGGGCTCTGTCTGTTGTTGGGCACCGGATCTTTTTTACTATATGTCTAGGGAAGAGCTTTTTCTCCCATAGAAATTTCCCATTTGAGTCTATGAGTATTACGATGTCAGCCTTGTTGGTGTTTACTGTCTGGTGGCATTCGCCTGGTTGTGTGTTGGACTGGGGTGGTCGTGTCTGGTGTGTGCGCTCCTCTTGTGAGCGGCTCGCTTGTGGTTCCACAGTGGTGGGGGAAGACTGAGCTTCAGTATGCTGGTCGGTCTGTGTGGCACCCCCTGTATTGTGTGTCTGCTGCTGTTGTTCAGTGTGGGAGTGCAGCTGTTCAGTCGGGCTCTGTATTGTCTTATCTCTAGCCTCTGGCTGCTGGTCTGCTGGTCTAATGGTGCTATCTCTCCCCTATGGCTCTCTTTGTTTTTCTGCAGCTCTTTCGCCGCGCAGGTTGTGGGGGACAGTGCTGATTACTCTCAGCTACTTTCTTGCCTGTTTCTGTCAAAGGGTTTGTTCACACTACTTGGTCTGAGAGGTTACTTTACACACTTTGGAGGTGCCAGTAACACTTTGGAGGGTCAGAGGTCTAATCTGCACTTTGTATTTCTGATCTATCCTATTGGCATGGGTGCCGTTTACGCTGTGCTAGTTCGGACTTCAGATGAGGACCAACATGAACACCAGCAGCAGCAGGACCTGCACCAGCAACATCTGCTGCTCACAGACCTGTAGCTCCACAAGAGAGAGGGGATCAGTAGAGAGGTGCAGCTTGCAGGAGGAAATACCCAGCACACAGGGTCTACGGGCAGAGGATAAGCTTCCTCAACATGTCGGGACACCAGTGTCTCAGGAGGCTCAGGGTGTCACATCAGGTGGTGGCAGATGTTTGCTGTCTTCTGGAACAAGACCTGCTCCCTGCTGGACTTGGTGGCCATGCTTTACCAGTGGCTGTCAAAGTCACCACTGCCATCGACTTTTTTGCCTCTGGATCCTTCTAGGGCTCATCCGGAGACATTTGTAGGATCTCTCAGTCAGCAGCACACAAATGCATAAGACAGGTGACTGATTGCTTCTTTACCAGGGCTGTCAATTATGTCAACTTCGCCTGCGATGACGGCAGTCAGAACATGCAGGCGCTTTGGTTTGCGGCTTTGGCTTTATAAATATAATGAAAAACTGCGACTCCAATAGGTTGCCTTCAAGTCCATGTGCTCTCATTTTTGTTAACTATCTCTTATGTGGAACCTTGTCGAATGCCGTCTTGAAGTCCATAGACACCCCTTTATCTACCACATTGGTTACCTCCTCAAAAAATTCAACTAGGTTAGTTAGATATGACTAAGCCTTTACAAATCCATGCTGACTTTCTCTGATTAGCTCATATTTGTCCAAATGCTCAGTCACTCTGTCCCTAATAACAGATTCTAGTAACTTCCCCACATCTGACTAATAGGTCTATAATTTCCTAGATGATCTCTCTTACGCTTCTTAAATAATGGAGTGACATTCGGTGAAGATATGAATAAGATTTCTCACTGCAGTGCAAACCATCAGTACACTGAAGAAAGACAATATTGTGGAACACCTACAATTATAATGTTTTTATGAATTTTATGCCAACATTTGTCCCTCAACCAACATCATTAAAAACAGATTACCTGTCACTGAACTCATTGCTGTTTGTGGGATCTTGCTGTGTGCAAATTTGCTGCCATGTTTATGTACATTACAACAGTGACTACACTTAAAGTATTTCATTTGTTCACTTTGGAATGTCCTAAGGTTATGCAAAACATTATATAAATGCAAGTTCGTTCTTTCCAAGCCACCTGAAATGTAAGTGTATTTAAAAATCTACTTCTAGGAAGTGATAGTTATTAATTAAAGCAGAACCATATTGTCCTTGGTCTATTAATATAGTTATCATTTGTCTAATGTGAAATAATATTGAGATTGAGAGCTCATCTGCCAATTCAGATGCAATCAGTTAACCAATAAAAAGCATATGTAGCTGAAAAGTTTATTTTCATCTATGCCATTGAGAATAATTGCAATAATGCATTGTAACTTCTCGAAATGCTATGAGATTGAGGAAAATTTGTGGGGAGTGAACTGATCAGATCAACAGAGAGGTTAATTGTTATGGCTCTGTTTTATTGGAGCATGGTGTGGAGATGCCGGTGTTGGACTGGGGTGGACAAATGTAAGAAATCACACAACACCAGGTTATAGTCCAACAGCTTTATTTGAAATCACAAGCTTTCGGAGCGCTGCTCCTTCGTCCGGTGAAGTGGAGAGATGCATAAAAACACAGCTTATATAGTCAGAGAATAATGTCAGATGTTTACAGGTAATCTTTCTAACTGCCATTTATCACACCTCGGCAGAGAGATAATCACAGCAATCAAAGGTGTAAATGGTGTCCAAACAGGTCAGTCAGGAAAACATTACATCAAAGAACAATGAGGTGGGGTCACAAGGGGTCAAATGTTGCAGATGCTGGGGTCTGTATGAAAAACAAAAAACAGACAAAAAGCATTTTTTTTTGCTGGAAATCACAGCAGGTCCGGCCGCATCTGTGTGGAGAGAACAAGCCAACGACGACTCGAGTCTGGATGACCCTACGTCAGGTGGGGTTACATGTAGCGTGACATGAACCCAAGATCCCAGTTCAGGCCGTCCTCATGGGTGCGGAACTTGGCTATCAGTTTCTGCTCGATGATTTAGCTTTACGCTACATGTAACTCCACCTGACGTAGGATCATCCAGACTCGAGTCATCGTTGGCTTGTTCTCTCCACACACCTGCTGTGATTTCCAGCAAAAAAAATGTTTTTTGTCTTTTTTTGTTTTTCATACAGACCCCAGCATCTGCAACATTTGACCCCACCTCATTGCTCTTTGATGTAATGTTTTCCTGACTGACCTGTTTGGACACCATTTACACCTTTGATTGCTGTGATTATCTCTCTGCTGAGGTGTGATAAATGACAGTTAGAAAGATTACCTGTAAACATCTGACATTATTCTCTGACTATATAAGCTGTGTTTTTATGCATCTCTCCACTTCACCTGACGAAGGAGCAGCGCTCCGAAAGCTTTTGATTTCAAATAAAGCTGTTGGACAATAACCTGGTGTTGTGATTTCTTACATTATTGGAGCATAGAATTCGCTATCTCTTTACACAAGGTAAATTTTTCATAGGTGGAGTATCTAAGAATCCTGAACCTAGTCACAAGTTATTTGTTATATAAGCTGATTGTGCTTTGAACAACATAGATGGTAGTCTGGTTCTTTCACAACCAGATCTGTAGTCAATTAGTGCATCTAGCCAAGTAACAGATCTTTGCTAAGACATGCCAGATTGTTTACATGGCAAGCTAAAGAAGAATGCAGGAAACTACAGAAGGACAGGTATCAATCCAGCTCTCTTCCACGACACATTAAAAAAATGTCATTGTTATCAAGAACAATAGTTTACCATTTCTATGTCTACCACGACTTTAGAACAAAACAAAAAATTTCCTTCAGCAGGCACAATATATTGCGGTACAACACATATTCAGAAATTCAGAAATAGGCTACTTTTGAGAACAAAAATGGAGTAGATTCTGTTGTAGAATTCAAAATTGTCAAAAAGTGACGCAGTTGGCAGTCAATCTGTGTGGGAATGTTTTTCTATAATCATGCACTTTCAATTTCAAAATTCTGCACAAGATTGGGTGGAGGGAATAATGTTAATTCTGTGCTGTCAGTCTTGGCTCAGTGGTAGCTCACTCACCTCTGAGTCAGCAGATCATGGGCTCAAGCCCCACTAAAGACTTGAGCATGTAAACTAGGTATGCAGTACTGAGGGAATGCTGCACTGTTGGAGGTGCTGTCTTTCAGATGAAACATTAAACCAAGGCCCTGTCTACCCTTTTAAGGTGGACATAAAAGGTCCTATGGCACTATGAGCAGAGGAGCAGTACAGTTATCCTGGTCAACAATTATCCATCAACCATCTTCAATAAAACAGCTCATCTGGTCATTTATCTCATGGTTGTTTTTGGGACCTTGCTGTGTGAAATTGGCAGCCAAGGACGTAGTAAATGGACACTTAGAAAATAATAATAGGATTGGGCAGAGTCAACATGGATTTATGAAAGGAAAATTATGTTTGACGAATCTGTTAGAATTTTTTGAGGTTGTAACTAGCAGAATAGATAAGGGGGAACCAGTGGATGTGGTGTATTTGGATTTTCAGAAGGCATTTGATAAGGTGCCACACAAGAGGTCATTAAACAAAATTAGGGCTCATGGGATTGGGAGTAATATACTAGCATGGTTGAGGATTGGTTAATGGACAGAAAACAGAGAGTGGGAATAAATGGGTCATTTTCAGGTTGGCAGGCTGTAACTAGTGGGGTACCGCAAGGATCAGTGCTTGGGCCTCAGCTACAGTATTTACAATCTACATCAATGATTTGGATGAGGGGACCAAATGTAATATATCCAAGTTTGCAGATGATGCAAATCTGGGTGGGAATGTAAGTTGTGAGGAGGATGCAAGGAGGCTTCAAGGTGATATGGACAGGCTAAGTGAGTGGGCAAGAACATGACAAATGGAATATAATGTGGAGAAATGTGAAGTTATCCACTTTGGTAGGAAAAATAGAAAAGCAGAGTATTTTTTAAATGGTGAGAGATTGGGAAATGCTGCTGTTCAGAGGGACCTGGGTGTCCTTGTATAAGAATCACTGAAAATTAACATGCAGGTACAGCAAGCAATTAGGAAAGCAAATGGTATGTTGGCCTCTGGAGTTTAGAAGAATGAGAGGTGATCTCATTGAAACATACAAGATTCTGAAGGGGATTGACAGGGTAGATGCTGAGAGGTTGTTTCCCCTGTCTGGAGTGTCTAGAACTAGGGGGCATAGTCTCAGGGTAAGGGGTAGGCCATTTAAGACTGAGATGAGGAATTTCTTCACTCAGAGGGTTGTGAATCTTTGGAATTCTCTGCCCCAGAGGGCTGTGAATGCTGAGTCTTTGAGTATATTCAAGGCTGAGATAGATTTTTGGACTCTAGGGGAATCAAGGGATATGGAGATCGGGCGGGAAAGTGGAGTTGAGGTCGATGATCAGCCATGATCTTATTGAATGGCAGAGCAGGCTCGAGGGGCCGTATGGCCTACTCCTGCTCTTATTACTTATACTCAAGTCTGCTTGTAATAACATAAGAGTAAAGACGTCCAACTGCAAGTATATAGGGCCCTGGTGAGACCACACCTGGAGTATTGTGTACAGTTTTGGTCTCCTTACCGAAGGAAGGATATACTTGCCATAGAGGGAGTACAATGAAGGTTCACCAGACTGGTTCCTGGGATGGGGGGATTGTCCTATGAGGAGAGATTGAGTAGACTAGGCCTATATTCTCTGGAGTTTAGAAGAATGAGAGGTGATCTCATTGAAACATACAAAATTCTTACAGGGCTTGACAGGGTAGATGCAGGGAGGATGTTTCCCCTGGCTGGGGAGTCTAGAAACAGGGGTCACAGTCTCAGAATAAGGGGTTGGCCATTTAGGACTGAGATGAGGAGAAATTTCTTCACTGAGGGTGGTGAATATTTGGAATTCTCTACCCCAGAGGGCTGTGGAGGCTCAGTCGTTGAGTATATTCAAGACAGAGATCGATAGATTTTTGAATATTAAGGGATATGGGGATAGTGCAGGAAAGTGATGATGAGGTAGAAGATCAGCCATGATCTTATTGAATGACGGAGCAGGCTCAAAGGGCCAAATGGCCTACTCCTGCTCCTATTTCTTATGTTCTTGTATTACAACAGCGACTACACTTCAAAAAGAACTTCATTGGCTGTGTTGTGAGGTTGTGAAAGGTGTTATATAAATGCAAGTTCCTTCTTTCTAATAGTTTCATATCTGCATAGAATGCTTGATTCTCAAAGAACGTTGACGAACTCTGGCTCTTCCTTGCATGATAGGTTTTCTGCCTTGAGAATGGTTACATTTGGCACAATTTCTCCCACAACTTGGCTTTTTAGGACAGTTGGACAGAGGCAAAGTGAAAGAGGTTAATCTTGTGTTAACTCAGTAACCATTTTGATTCTTTGAGTGTGATGTCCTGACATTTTTAGTCATTCTCAAACTGAGCTCTATTAGAGTTTATCTAGGAACTATTTTGGCCTGCCATCTCTGTGGGTGGAATACAATCTGTAGGAGAATATCTCCTCCTTGAGGTTTATAATTGAGGTGCCTAGAAGTCAGTATCTTCAAAAGGCAGTCTATTACAACACTATTTATCTGCAGTCAAAAACTGCTAGCGACCATAATAAGGGATCACAATGAATACTTGGAAAGATATAGGCTAATCCAGGGCAGTTAACATGGATTTTCAAAGGGCATGTCATGTTTGACAAATGTAATCAAATTCTTTAAGTAAATTACTCAGTGAATAGGTAAAGGGAATGCAGTGTGTACATGATATATTTGGACTTTCAAAGAATCTGATAAAAGAGTCACAAGAGATTTACGTATGAGGACTAAGGCCTGTGGTATTTAAGTGGCAGCACAGATAGACGGATGGCTGAAAGATAGAAAGCAAAGTAGGAATAAATGAATATTTCTCCGATTGGCAAAATGTTGCCAGTGGTGTGCCTCAGGAGCCTCTATTGGGGTCTCTCTCCTTAATATACCTAAATGATTCAGGCACAGGCATAAAAAAAAAATCAAGATTTGCTGCTGATGCCAGATTGTTTACATGGCAAGCTAAAGAAGAATGCAGCAGACTACAGAATGGCATAAACAGGTGGAAGGGATAGCAGATATATGGTTATTGCAGTTCAACAAAGAGAAATGCGAAGTGTTCTATTTTGGTGGGAGGCATAAAGAGAATGGAAATATATCTTAAATTGTAAAACTCCATGGAGTGGTGGAATAGACCAAGAGAAATATTTAAAATTCTGAAAGGGTTTGAGAGGATAAATTGTGAAACATTATTTTCTACTGCTTAGCAAATCATAAGAGATCATAAATTTAAGATTAGTGCCAGAAGCATAAAGTGGGAGGTTAGAAGATTTGTTTTCATGCATAAGTGTTATGGTATAGAACACATCATCACAAGTGGGTATTGAAGCTGATTTAATCACAGCATTTGAGCAAGGGTTAGGTCAACACTTGAAGGCAGCACCTGTTGGATACAAGCCAACATTTCACAAATGAAAGATATTACAGATGAAGAGGATTTAAGAAGGCGCAGTATGAGGGGAAGGGGGTTGGGTGGGTTGGGGGGGGTGCAGACAAGGACCAGACACACAGGAAAAGAAATAGAATGACACGTAAAGTGCTTAGGTGGAGAACAGGAAATGGTTAAATGCCAGAAGTGATATGCATATGAAAAAGGAGGCATAATCAGTCAAATCAAAAATAAAAGACACCTACAAGACAGAGTGTGTGAATAGCTAAAGAAGGATAGGTAAGTAGAATGGGAAGCACGAGAAACTGGCAAAGCAGTCCAGTGGTCCAGAAGTGCATATTTCACTCTTGCTACTTGTCAAAGGGTTATCCCAACATCATTCAGCTTAAACTAAATGTTCAAACCTAACGGACTTCAGAATTCTAAAAAAAAAATCCTGAAGTTTGTGTTCAGCTTAGCTGGTTAGTATCAGGGGCTTAAGACAAAGATTGGAAACCGAGTGGGAATGGGAGGATTATTGAAGTGACGAGCAACAGGATGACCAGGATCGTACTTGTGAAGAAAAGAGAGGGGTTCAGTAAAGGAGTCATCCAAAGTGTGTTTGATCACCCCGATGTGCAGACTACAATGGGATTTTATTTGTTCTCCCCAAAACTTTATTTGCTCCTTTCGAGCCTATGGTTTATGCAACTAAGTTGTATGCTTTCAAAACACTTGCACACTTAGTTCTCAATTCTGCATGTTAATTAAACTTAAAACTCATCGGGGTCGATTTTAACTCGTGCGGGGAATTGTTGGGTTCCCCGAATTTCGTGATTCCCACACGAATCTAAATGGGTCTGTGAGATTGATGCAATTTTAAGTCAATTGGCCAATTGATTTCCAACATGTGGGAACCCTTGGCAAATGAGTATTTCCAGCCAGAAAATTGCATAATCTGACGTCATCATTGTTGCTGCATTTAAGGTCTGCAACAAGCCTTGCTTCTTCTGCAGGCTGCCAACCTTTTGGCATTTGATGGCACAGGAACCTGCAGGAACAATGGCCAGCGGGAGGCCAAGATCATCTCCTAAATTTGATGAGGCATCACTGCAGGCATTGTTGGATGGGGCTAGGGCCCACAGGGAGGTCCTGTTCCCTTCTTCAGGGAGGAAGAGGCCTCCCAGTCAGACGAAGGCTGTGTGGCTACAGGTGGCTGGGGAAGTCAACTCCTTGGGGCTCACGGCGCACCTGGATGCAGTGCAGGAGAAGATTCCATGAGCTTCATCGCACTGGAAAAGTAAGTATGAAGTTTCCATCACTCTCAATCTGATCCCCATTGCCTTTCCTCACCAGCACTCAGCTTTAGCAATCTCTTCCTCCACATCCCACTTGACACTCACATCCATGCACCCTTAGCCATTCCCTCTTTCTCTATGCTCACATTCACATAACTATTCGACCATGCAGCCCTCACACTCCCTCTCACTCTGATGCTTTGAACACAACTGACAACACACAGGGAGGGCCCTTGGTCTTGCAACCTCACTCCATCTTTGTCTCCTTCTAAGTATCAATGCTATGCAATCTCTGCACTCACTCCTTCATTCTCACTCAACCTCCACTTGTCTCCCTCATTGCAGGAAGAGAGCTCACAACAGGAGAGCGCGAGCCAGGACAGGAGGAGGGCAGCCCTCATTAGCCCAGCTCACCCCCTGGGAGGAAGGCGTCCTGGAGATTGTCGGGGCTGACATAGATGCGGAAGTTGGGGAAGGAGAGACGGGTGCATCCCCGCAAGCTGGTGACAATAGTTTTCCATCTCTCATTGGCATTGCATGAGTCGCTGATAATGATTCTGAAGCTACATCATATGGACTTATGATCATCTGCAAAATGCAATGTGCATGTAACCTTGACATCACATCTCTAACTTTTTCCTTGACTCCCCCACAGGACCATCGAGAGCCCCCGTCCCCAGTGTGCAGGAGGAAGAGCCTGAGATGCCAGACCGAGGAATCTGCAACCTCTGAGGGTGCAGCGTCAGCAGAAATAAGCGCACCCAGCACCAGCGCAGACACTCACACCTCGGTGGGACCTTCGGGACATAGAGTAGAGTTGTCACCTGGTGTATCACAGCTCACAAGTGAACATCAGATTGTGGAGACAGGAACAGCAGTGGAGAGCCCTCGTCGGAGGGCGCAGGACTCTGCCAGCTCGGCTCAGCTGCATGTCAACCCTCTGCCTCTGGGTCCATCCGTAAGATCAGAGGTGATGGAACTCCATGCACAGATGCAGGAGTCTCTGGCAGGTTTTGTCTCCAAGGTCACTGCGAGTGTGCAGCGAATGGAGGAGTCCATAGCGAACATGAGCAGAGCCTTTGTGGAGTCATTGGCGCATGAACGCATCAACACGGAAAGGATAGCTACCTACGTGGAAATGATTGCTGCCTCCGTGGTAAGGCGGGCTACGGCCACGGAGGAGGTTAGTCGCCAGGGTATGGAAAACATGGTGAGTGTTCAGAATAGAATGACATCTCTTGAGGAGCGATGGGCATCTATTGAACAGAGAAACCAGACCTTCATGGAAGTCCTTCTGAGTAGGACTGCCATTGCAGATACGGGTCCCCATGGCCCCCCCTGATGTGCAGCAAGCTGCTCTCAAGCCACTTGCCGGCACTGAGGGGGACCTGACCCATGAGAGGGAGGTTGGTGGCAGACCTCAAGGAAGTGGGGGCTCCTCTCCAAGCACTCACACTTCCATGCCACTGCAGAGCCCTCGGTCAGAGCCCCGCCGGAGTCCATACCCAAATGAGATAGACGTCTCGACTCCTGCACAGCCGCAGGAGCAGCAGACTGCTGACGAGCCCTCACAGGCTCGCCACCCCAGAGGACGCCCGCCAAAGGTATTGAGACAGGAGCAGCAGGAAAGTGAGCAAGGGGCCTCCACATCTGCTGAAGCCACAGGGGAACCACTACGTAGGAGCACGCGTAAGAGGAAAATAAAGCAAAAATAGTCACAAGGGTAGCCACTTGCGTGAAATGTGTATTCTGTAAAAATGCCATCAGTTTGTTTTGCATAAAAATTCTGATGGCAACTTCTGCAGTTGTGGAGTGTGTCATTTCGTGAATGGGGCTGGAGGTCCTCTAATGCCAAGAAGGGAAGGAAAAAAAGGCCTCCCATGCTTCTGGTAGATGCCTCAGTCGAGGAAGTGCTGAATAAGGCTGGCGAGAGGGGTTTCGCAGGAGGTCACACTGGAGAAGTGTGTGAGATTCCAACCTTCCACAGGTGTGGTTAAGCCTGGTAAAAGTTGCCTCAGGCCTGAAACAAAGTCCTGCCACCTGCAAATGATGGCTGATCAAATCTCCTCTTTAATGGTTGACCTGCAGCTGATAGTCAGCAAGCCAATAGTGCTCACGCCAGGTTTCACAGGCGTGATCCTCACCAGGCGTGTTTTACGTGGGTAAAGGGTTAAACAGGCAAGGGCCTGTTAAAATGGGATTATAAAGGCCAATGAGTGCTGTTTAAGGGCCCTAAAGACCAGTCCCGCCTGCAACAGGACCATCAGACACACCTGGGTTAAAATGGCTAGGTGTCGGGAACCAGGGGGGGTGTCCCCGACCCCCAGGTTTTGCAATTTTAACCCCCCACACGCCTCAAAGCCCGTCTGACGGCTGAGTTAAAATCAAGCCCACCATGTTTCCATTATGTTGATTATTTAGACCAAATTATTCTTTTTTCACATCTAAAACATTTGCCAGAATTTCTTCCACAGTGGCACAATTGTATCTGCTACCCACATCCATTGGAATTTGATTGCATATTTCACTGTTTCTGACTGTCAAAGGGTTATCCCAACATCACTAGGAAATGGCTTAAACCTTTGTGCATGCTTTATTTGATAGAACCTTCTGTAATCTCATTTCCAAGCCACATGTTGGCATTTTGGTGGTACTGTACATGTATTTATTATTTGGCAGGTCAAGCTTGGTACAATAAAAGCTTAGTCCAGCCAAATCAAACTTGCTTTGTGGGTCAATATCGGGCAAACGTGGGACAGAGCTGTGCGACATTATTCAAAATACCATCCAAAAAAGATGCTGAGAAGTTCGTGGATAGCACGTTTAGTGAGTTGGTCACACCGCAGGGAAGGGCTGCACAGGAAGAAAGGAAATGGGTGACCACCAGGCGGAGCAATAGAAGTAGGCAGGTAGTGCAGGAAACCCCTGTGACCATTCCCCTCTCAAACAAGTATACCGTTTTGGATACTGTTGGGGGGAATGACTCACCAGGGGAAGGCAGCAGCAGCCAGCTTCCTGGCACTGGGGGCGCTCCTGCTGCCCAGGAGGGGAGGAAAAAGAGTGGGAGAGCAATAGTCGTAGGGGATTCTATAGTAAGGGGAACAGATAGGCGTTTCTGTGGCCGTAGACGTGAATCCAGGATGGTTTGTTGCCTCCCTGGTGCCAGGGTCAAGGATGTCACTGAGCGGCTGCAGGGCATTCTGGAGGGGGAGGGTGAACAGCCAGAGGTCGTGGTCCACATTGGTACCAACGACATAGGTAAAAAGAGGGATGAGGTCCTGCAGCAAGAATTTAGGGAGCTAGGGGCAAGATTAAGGAGCAGGACCTCAAAGGTTGTAATCTCTGGATTACTCCCGGTGCCACGTGCTAGTGAGTATAGGAATAGGAGGATAGAACAGATGAATGCGTGGCTAAAGGGATGGTGCAGGAGGGAGGGCTTTAGTTTCCTGGATCACTGGGTCTGCTTCTGGGAAAGGTGGGACTTGTACAAGTCGGACGGTTTACACCTGAACCAGAGGGGAACCAATATCCTTGCGGGGAGGTTTGCTAGCACTGCTGGGGGGGGTTTAAACTAATTCGGCAGGGGGATGGGATACAGAGTGGAGCTATAGTAGGGGGTGATGTACAGCCAAATAAGGAGGAAAAAACAAGTCAGCAGGGAAGGCAGAGCAAAGATGTGAAGGCAAAAGGGAATATGGCAGGGCTGGAAGGCATTTATTTTAATGCAAGGAGTCTTGCAAATAAGGTGGATGAACTGAAGTTGTTGTTGAACACATGGGAGTACGATATTGTTGCTATCACGGAGACATGGTTGAGGGAGGGTCAGGACTGGCAGCTAAATATTCCGGGGTATAGAATCTTCAGGCGAGACAGAGGGGGGTGTAAAAGGGGAGGGGGTGTTGCAATATTAATTAAGGAGTCTATTACTGCTGTAAGGAGGGATGATATATTAGCGGGTTCCTCTAATGAGGCCATATGGGTAGAACTTAAAAACAAAAAGGGGTCAAGCACCTTGCTGGGAGTGTACTATAGGCCCCCAAACAGTCAGGGGGAGATAGAGGAACAGATATGCAGGCAGATATCAGAAAAGTGTGAAAATAATAGGGTAGTAATAGTGGGGGATTTCAACTTCCCCAATATAAATTGGGATAGTCAGAGGGTGAAAGGCTTGGAGGGAGTAGAATTCTTAAAGTGCATCCAGGAAAGCTTTTTGAGCCAACATGTAGAAAGTCCTACAAGAGAGGGGGCGGTACTGGACCTAATTCTAGGGAATGTAGCCGGGCAGGTGGTGGAAGTGTCTGTAGGAGAGCATTTTGGTGATAGTGACCACAATTCGGTGAGATTTAAGGTGGTCATGGAAAAAGACAAAGACGGCCCGGAAATCAGGGTTCTAAATTGGGGGAAGGCCGATTTTAATAAGATAAGACAGGATCTGGCAAAAGTGGACTGGGAGCAGCTACTTATAGGAAAATCCACATCAAAACAGTGGGAGGCTTTCAGAAGGGAAATAGAGAGAGTACAACACCAACATGTTCCTGTAAAGGTCAAGGGTGGGACCAACAAGCAAAGGGAACCTTGGATGACAAAGGATATACAAAAATGCATTAGGAAAAAAAGGGGGGCTTTTGGCAGTTACAAAAGACAAAAGACGGTGGAAGCCCTAGAGGAGTATAAGAGGTGCAGGGGCATACTTAAAAAGGAAATTAGGAGGGCGAGGAGGGGCCATGAAATAACACTGGCGAGCAAAATAAAGGAAAATCCTAAGATGTTTTATAAGTATATTAAGGGCAAGAGGATAAGCAGGGAAAGGGTAGGGCCCATTAGGGACCAAAGTGGCAAGCTGTGTGTAGAGCCAGATGAAGTAGGTGGGGTTTTAAATGAATTTTTTGCCTCAGTATTCACTATGGAGAAAGGCGATGTAGATATAGAAGTCGGGCAAGGGGACTGTGACATACTTGAACATATTAGCATCGAGAGGGAGGAGGTACTAGCGGTTTTAGCAGGCCAAAAAGTGGATAAATCCCCAGGTCCGGACGAGATGTATCCCAGGCTGTTGTGTGAGGCAAAGGAGGAGATTGCAGGGGCTCTGACACAAATTTTCAGAACCTCTCTGGCCACAGGGGATGTACCAGAGGACTGGAGAACAGCTAATGTAGTACCATTATTCAAGAAGGGTAGCAGGGATAAACCAGGGAATTACAGGCCAGTGAGCCTAACATCTGTGGTAGGGAAATTATTGGAAAAAATTCTGAGGGACAAAATTAGTCTCCACTTGGAGAGGCAAGGATTAATCGGGGATAGTCAGCATGGCTTTGTCAAGGGTAAATCATGTCTGACCAATCTGATTGAATTTTTCGAGGGGGTGACTAGGTGTGTGGATGAGGGAAATGCTGTGGATGTGGTTTACATGGACTTCAGTAAAGCTTTTGACAAGGTCCCGCATAGGAGACTGGTCAAGAAGGTAAGAGCCCATGGGATCCAGGGGGCCTTGGCGCGTTGGATCCTAAACTGGCTGAGTGGCAGGAGGCAGAGGGTGATGGTCGAAGGTTGCTTTTGTGACTGGAAGCCTGTGTCCAGTGGGGTACCTCCGGGATCGGTGCTGGGTCCCTTGCTGTTTGTGATCTACATTAATGATTTGGATGAGAATGTAAAGGGTATGATCAGTAAGTTCGCGGATGACACGAAAATTGGTGGGGTGGTAAATTGCGAGGAGGAAAGCCTCAGGCTGCAGGACAATATTAACGGGTTGGTCAGATGGGCGGAAAAGTGGCAAATGGAATTTAACCCGGAAAAGTGCGAGGTGATGCATTTTGGACGGACAAATAAGGCAAGGGAATACACAATGAGTGGTAGGACCCTAGGAAGTACAGAGGGTCAGAGGGACCTTGGTGTACATGTACATAATTCCCTGAAGGCAGCGGAACAGGTAGATAAGGTGGTTAAAAAGGCTTATGGGATACTTGCCTTCATTAGCAGAGGCATAGAATATAAGAGCAGGGAGGTTATGATGGAGCTGTACAAAACGCTGGTGAGGCCACAGCTGGAGTACTCTGTGCAGTTCTGGTCACCTCACTATAGGAAGGATGTGATTGCTTTGGAGAGGGTGCAGAGAAGATTCACCAGGATGTTACCTGGGATGGAGCGCCTCAGCTATGAAGAGAGACTGGACAGGCTGGGGTTGTTTTCCTTGGAGCAAAGAAGGCTGAGGGGGGACCTGATTGAGGTGTACAAAATGATGAGGGGCATAGATAGGGTAGATAAAGAGGAACTTTTCCCCTTAGTAGGGGGGTCAATAACAAGGGGGCACAGATTCAGGGTAAGGGGCAGGAGATTTAGGGGGGATTTGAGGAGGAACTTTTTCACCCAGAGGGTGGTTGGAAGCTGGAACTCACTGCCTGAAAGGGTGGTAGAGGCAGGAACCCTCACAACATTCAAGAAGCATTTGGATGAGCACTTGAAATGCCATTGCATACAAGGCTATGGACCAAATGCTGGAAAATGGGATTAGACTGGGCAGGGAGGGATGGGCGGCGCAGACACGATGGGCCGAAGGGCCTCTTTCTGTGCTGAAAAAACTCTCTATGACTCTATGTATTGGTTCTAAGGTGAGCCTTAGAATCTGATTTTAAGTGAACTGGTTTACTACAGCATCATCATGATGCATGTTGAGGATAAACAAATGAGGGTTGACATTATGCTTCCTGACTTGAGTGAGGTTTTCCTCATTCTTTGATGGAACATAAATAGTTATTTTATTCCAATACCACTGGCTATCTTTGGAGATCATGTTGTAACTTTCCCTTTGCTATGCATGACTTACTTGCACTGTAAACTGCCTCAGTTAAAAGGACGTCTGGACCACAGGTGGGCAGCAGAAATCTAAAATGTAGTTGTTGCAAAGTACTTACAGGGCTGTGCTCCTATAAGTTCCTCCCCACGCCATTGGACAATACAGCTTCTAATGTACATGTCAATGAAAAACAAGAGAGTTAGCGTAGTTTAGTTAAATACAGTTCAGTAATTATTCTTTGTTTTGGTGTTTTTATAATCTTACAACCTGTTGAAATCTATGTAATTATGTTCCAAATGTTGCTGCATTAAACAGTTTGCTGATCAGTCTGCTTCTAAATCTGCAATAGTTCAGTTTTAAATTGCTGAAGATGATTTACTGCAACTCTCTTATCTCTGTGCAACACCATCATGGGCTGTATTGAGCATTTGTTGATTACAGGTGCTCGCTACACAATAAACTTTGTGGTCCTACAAATGAGGTTTACTTGGCCTTAGCTTCCCTGGAAAAATAGATTGTTGTTATTTTCTCTATATCTGTATCGATCTCTAAGTTATAAATTCATTCTAGTCCTGTTAATCCAGGCTGGCTATAAATTGTTAAACTTTACTACTTTTTCCATGTTGGATCCTTTTTATACATTGGTCAAAATCCTAAATGTTAATGTTTTACTGTACATAAGATGTCAAAGTCAGTGTGGAAGGATATTTTTAGGTAGGGGAAACTTGTCAAGTGATTAGTGCCAGATATTTTAATTGTTGCATGCAAAAATCTGACTTTGCATTGAGGGAGCTATATCTTTGCTTTCCTTTTTTTAACTAATAAGTTACATCAGTTTAGGAATCGGTAAAGGAGTAGTTTTTTTTGTAAACAGCAGATAGAGGAGATCAGGAGGATTCTGCCTCCAGTGCTTACTGCATCTTGCTGTTGTAAGTAATTACTGTTTGATTAAGCATGCTGTGCTATTATCCACCTTGGCTAGTTTGTGAATGATCCAGTGTGCTTTGTATGGAATGTCTAATGGCAAATGGTTATCCAGCAAAGCAGAAATTGTTCTCGGAGGTGTTCTTAGATAGGTTGTAGTCATGGATGTTGCTGGCAAAATTATATGAAGCTTTGAACTCCGTGCAGACCAGTGATCAAACCTGGTCGAGGTGTCTCAGCTGCTCACTAGATAAACTACGGAGTGGGCCTTTGGCCTAGCGGTAGCATCCCCGCCGCTGGGCCAGAAGGCGTAGGGTTTCGAACCCCGCTCCAGACAGACCCGGCAAGTGGAGTCGGAGCTCCGGCTCTAAATTCTGGGTTGACATCCAGCGGGATACTTGCATCCGTGGGTGTGGGTGCCCCCCCCCCCCCTCGTATGGGTTGTGGGAGCCCGTAAAACCCTCCCGCCATAGGACTAACCACCCTAATGGCTGGTACGAAGATGGTTACGGTCACGGAAGGAGCGTTAATCGCGGCCAGAAATCTTTTCACCACTTCATACAGTTCACCAAAGGGAACAGTGTGAAGACACGTACGACGACGACTAGATAAACTTGCTGAATCATTAGGGAAGCTTGTATAGGGTTTAAAAAGGAGTTGGTCTACAGTGTATTCAGCCTCATGTAGTGAACATAAACCCCTTATGTAAATAAATAGTCCAATAAAAATATATATGTATTAAATCTTTCAAATGTTATGGGTACTCCCAATATAGTGAATTAAGTAAATTGTGAAAAAATTACACACAATACATTGATTAAGCAGTGTAATTGGCTGAACAGTTAATATTAATTCATAGTGTCTCGAGATAAATATGGATAAAGAAGGCCATGCACTCTCTTTAGCTCATGCATTCAGAAAGACCTACTGTCCCCCACTGCTGCATCCATCTTCAGTAACTCCAGGATTTTGCTGCTTCTACTGTACATAGAAGTCCATTTCATGTGTTGATCACTCTGTGAAAGAGTTTCCTAACATCGGATATTATTTGTCTTTTACTAGTTTGAATCTGTGACCCCTTGTCCTCTCTACTTTTGAAGTAATTTTCTGCATTTACCTTTTCCATATTGTTTACTATCTAGGAATTTTGTTGAATTAAATGCCTTTCTGAGACTTGCAAAGTACTGGTGCAACAGCTATATGTAGTGCATTTTGCATAACCCTCTTCTTTATATGCATAGACTACCACAAGTTACAGCTGCAGACATTCATTTTAAACCCAGCAGTCTTTTTCACTTGCCATTTGAGTCTATAAATGTATTTTTTTTAAACAGCCAGAATGTCTGACTTGCATGGGTGTGTAATTCAAAGCTTGGATTTATTGATGCAAAGCTGTAGGAAGCTTATTTTCTGTAATATAGTACTAAACTACATATTTGCAATGAGCCAGCCAAAATTATCCATATCCTTGAAAGACAATGTTATAAGTTCTAGCTGGGAAAGGGCTGCACAAATGCTGAAACAGAGATGGTGGGACTAACTGTGGGAAATTCCGAATCGGAGGATGACCTTAAAGAGATAACTTTGATCAAAAGTAAAAGCTTGTAGCAGGTTCTTGGAAATGTGGCTGAGATAATTGTCTTGACGTTAATTTTGTTGCAATGAATAACAGTACAACATAATGCCTCATTATGCTAGATCTAGTTCAGATACTTCATTTAGTTGGACTGTGGCTGTGCTTAACCTGGCAAGTCAAGTGGTATTTGTGATTTATTTTGCTATGTGATCCATAGTGGGATGTGGTGATTGTCAAAAGGTGGCCTTTTCAATGTTTTTAAGAAGAAATTGTGAGGAAAGAAACCATTAAGAAATCAGGGCAGACAGCTGGTTGCTAAAGTAGACTTGAATTAATTGTGACTGACATTACACTAACTAGTCACCTTTCTTGGACTTGGTATGTACCAGACCTCATAATTATATATATTTTTTATTAAGCTATATTTTCAATTTACACTCCTCTTCCTAAAATAATTGCCATGTCCTCTTTTTTTAAAGGGGAGGCAATGATGTGTTTCATTTAACAAAAGTTCTTTCACTCAAAAACTGGTACAATTTACCATATCTTTTCGGTGTATCAAATGTAATCTGTAGATGGATTTTGTAAAATGGTCTTTTCTATCACAACAGTAAAAGCAATATGAGCCCACCAAGCCAAATCCTTTCACAGACCATCTTACTATCATAGACTATCTATAATATATTAAACCTTGTATCTGCACAGACTTCCTGTCAGCTTTTTAAATTATAAATTTCTATGTCTACATTTATAATACTGTAATTACACTCTTTCTTCCCCCTCCTCCCTAGAATTAATGGCACCATTGGTCATAGTGTAATTACAAAATGATGAGCCTGTATTGCCATTTTTTATTATAAATGCAGGCATAGGCATTTTTATAACGGAAATATAAAAATAAGGACTGAATATATGGTTTTAAAATGGAGGCTGAATTATGTATGCATGCCCCAGCCCAGTTATTTCCCCCATCTTTTAATCCTGCTTTTGCTTCTGCTTCACCTGAAGACCACATTTAGTCTTGACTCTTCATGTGCAATGGTATTGGAGATTGATTAGTATTTAAGTAATTTATTCAATCTCCTAAGGGAAAATTCTTTCTAACCTAGGAGGTAATTGAGCAGAACTCCAGGATGTTAAACTAATCTTGCAGCCTATGTGATTTAACCCTGTCCAGTTGGTCTCTGCACTGAAACTGTAATGTATAATAGAGCATTCTATCATCTCTGTCCCTATATATCCCTTATTACCAAAATTTTGTTTTTAACCAGGTATTTATCCTGCTGTTTTTTTAAGAAACTAATGGAATTAGCAACAACTTTGTAATAGGAGTCTTTTCAACAGATATTAGTTTGTAGGAGAGAAATATATTCTAACCTCTTGTTTGCTTTAGGCGTGTTAATTTTATATTTGTCCTCCTGGTTCTGCACTCCAATCCAATCTAAATAACCCCGTTTGATGTCTCTTATTCATGCTTCTCTATTTTAAAGACCTGTCCAATCTCAATATTTTTTCTTCAGTGAAAACAAGTTTAGTTCTACGAGTATCTCTTGATAGCTTAGAGGTCAAAGTCCTGGAATCATCCTTCTTGCTCTTCACTGGTCCCTTTCTAATGCACAAAGGTGCTTTTGAAAGCAGGATGTCCAAAATTGCATGCACTATTCTAAATGTGACGTTACCAATGAATTATATAGAGTTTGAATAACCTGTTTTAACTTGTAATCGGACGCCTTTGAGACACGCCAGTTGATAACATTCTTGTTGAATCGATACTTTCAGTGAACAATCAGTAATTGCACCATAATCCTTGTTCTTTTCTAGCTAATATGGTAACTTTATTATATCATAAATAATGAACACTTTGTGAAGAATTTTGGTCCTTCGATAACTGTTAATTTTGTTTTTAATATATGTATATTAGAGTGAATTATAATGGGTAATTGTGTTCCAAAAAATAGTCTCTCATGTACAACAACAACTACTTGTATTTATATAGCGCCTTTAACGTTGTAAAACGTCCCAAGGTGCTGCACAGGAATATTTTAAGACAAAAAATTTGACATATAGGAAGAAGTTACAGGAAAATGCATAAATCTAACCTTATTTGCTGTAAATGATCGTCCACTATGAAATCTAACCCTATGTAATGCCCTATCCATAGCTGAAGAAAAACTGATTTCTCAGGTCAAAGTTATTTCCTTTCACTATCAAAGTTTGTAATAGAATGTTACAAGAGTTCTATACTAAAGGTAAGAAGCCAACCCTTTGGCAGGTAATCAAATATGAAGTTATATTTTATGAGGCAATTCTGAACATTTGATCTTATCCGTACTGGTTAATGCCAATAGTATTTCAGTTTTATTGTGAAATACAGGTTAACGCTCCAAGAAAAACTCTGGTTTTGGCAGGCAACTGATCTGGTAATATGAGATGGTAACTAACATATCATCCCAATACTATAGTCAAAGTATAGCATGTTTCTGGGATCTGGCTTTCCACCCTGTCAGTAGATTCACTTCTGGAAAACACCTGGCAGTCAAAGGATATTTACCAGTCTCAAGCCAATGTTACCTTGCTTCCTCATTCACCCCAAAAACACAATTAATGTTGCAGTGTTTGACTTTTAATGAACTTCTTTGAAACAAATTGGATAAGTTAGATAATAGTACAGTAATTATCCATATGGCTTTACATAGTATTTACAGCATAGAAACGGGCCATTTGGCCCAATAGGTTCATACCAGTTTTATGCTCCACATGAGGCTCCTTCATCTAACCCCATTAAAATATTGCTTTTAATTCGTTCATGCAATGTCGTTGTTGCTGGAAAAGCCAGCATTTATTACCCATCCCTAATTGCCCTTGAGAAGGTGGTGGTGAGCCACCTTCTTGAACCACAGCAGTCCTTGTGGTGAAGGTACTCTCATAGTGCTGTTAGGTAGGAAGTTCCAGGATTTTGACCCAGCGACGATGAAGCAACAGCGATATATTTCCAAGTCAGAATGGTGTGTGACTTGGAGGTGGTGGTGTTCCCATGCGCCTGCTGCCCTTGACCTTCTAAGTGGTAGAGGTCGCGGGTTTGGGAGATGCTGCCGAAGAAGCATTGGCGAGTTGCTGCAGTGCATCTTGTACGCGGTACACACTGCAGCCACGGTGCGTCATTGGTGGATGGGGTGCCAATCAAGCGGGCTGCTTTATCCTGGATGGTATCGAGCTTCTTGAGTGTTGTTGGAGCTGCACTCATCCAGGCAAGTGGAGAGTATACCATCACACTCCTGATTTGTGCCTTGTAGATTGTGGAAAGACTTTGGGGAGTCAGGAGGTGAGATACTCGCCGCAGAATACCTAGCCTCTGACCTGCTCTTCAGCCACACTATTTGCGTAGCTGGTCCAGTTAAGTTTCTGGTCAGTGGTGACTCCCAGGATGTTGATGGTGGAATTTGGTGATGGTAATGCCGTTGAATGTCAAGGGGCGGTGGTTAGACGCTCGCTTATTGGAGATCATCATTGCTTGACACTTGTGTGATGCGAATATTACTTGCCACTTATTAGCCCAAGCCTGAACGTCGTCCAGGTCTTGTTGCATTCAGGCATGGACTGCTTCATTATCTGAGGAGTTGCAAATGGATCTGAACACTGCAATCATCAGCAAACATTCCTGCTTCTGACACTATGATGTCATTGATGAAGCAGCTGAAGATGGTTGGGCCTAGGACACTGCCATGAGGAACTCCTGCGAAGTCCTGAAGCTGAGATGATTAGCCTCGAATAACCACAACCATCTTCCTTTGTGCTAGGTATGACTCCAGCCAGTGGAGCGCTTTCCCCCTGATTCCCATTGACTTCAGTTTTACTAGGGCTCCTTGATGCCACACTCTAACGCTGCCTTGATGTCCAGGGCAGTCACTCTCGCCTCACCTCTGGAATTCAGCTCTTTTGTCAGTGTGTGGCTTTAACGAGGTCTGGAGCTGAGTGGTCCTGTGTGAACCCAAACTGAGCATTGGTGAGTAAGTGCCGTTTGATAGCACCTTCCATCACTTTGCTGATGATTGAGAGTAGACTGATGGGGTGATAATTGACCGGATTGGATTTGTCCTGCTTTTTGTGGCCAGGACATACCTGGGCAATTTTCCACATTATCAGGCAGATGCCAGTGGTGTAGCTGTACTGGAACAGCTTGGCTAGAGGCACGGCTAGTTCTGGAGCGCAAGTCTTCAGCACGACAGCCGGGCTGTTGTCGGGGCCTATAGCCAAACTGCTGTATCCAGTGTGCTCAGCTGTTTCTTGATATCACGTGGAGTGAATCGAATTGGTAGAAGACTGGCTTCTGTGGTGGTGGGGACCTCGGGAGGAGGCCGAGATGGATCATTCACTCGGCACTTCCGGCTGAAAATATTTGAGAACGCTTCATCCTTGCCTTTTGCACTCACGTGCTGGGCTCCACCATCATTGAGGATGGGGATGTTCATTGAGTCTCCTCCTCCCGTTAGTTGTTTAATTGTCAACCACCATTCACTACTTGACGTGGCAGGACTACAGAGCTTTGATCTGATCCGTTGGTTGTGGGCTTGCTTGGCTCTGTCTACAGCATGCTATTTCTGCTGTTTAGCATGTATGTAGTCCTGTGTTGCAGCTTCACCAGGTTGGCACCTCATTTTTAGGTATGCCTAGTGCTGCTCCTGGCATGCTCTTCTACACTCCTTATTGAACCAGGGTTGATCCCCTGGCTTCTTGGTAATGGTAGAGTGAGGAATATGCCAGGCCATGAGGTTACAGATTGTGGTGGAATACAATTCTGCTGATGGCCCACAGCGCCTCATGGATGCCCAGTTTTGAGCTGCTAGATCTGTGGTAGTGCCACACAACACGATGGAGAGTCCTCAGTGTGGAGACTGGGCTTGGTCTCAAAGGACTGTGCAGTGGTTGCTCCAGGACTGTCGTGGACAGATGCATCTGCGACCGCTAGATTGGTGAGGATGAGGTCAAGTAGGTTTTTCCCCTCACATTTTGGTTCTCTCGCCACATACCACAGTCCCAGACTGGCAGCTATGTCCTTTAGGGCTTGGTCAGTAGTGGTGCTACCGAGCCACTCAGTGATGGACATTGAACCCAGTATACGTTCTGTGCCCTTGCTACCCTCGGTGCTTCTTCCAAGTGATGTTCAACACGGAGTACTGATTCATCAGCTCAGGGAGGGCAGTAGGTGGTAATCAGCAGGAGGTTTCCTTGCCTATGTTTGATGCCATGAGACTTCATGGGGTCCAGAGTCAATGCTGAGAACTCCCAGGGCCATTCCCTCCTGACTGTATACCATTGTGCCGCCACCTCTGGTGGGTCTGTCTTGCCGGTGGGACAAGACATACCCAGGGCTGGTGATGGATGAGTCCGGGACATTGGCTGAAAGGTATGATTTGTGAGTATGACTATGTCTGGCTCTTGCTTGACTAGTCTGTGGGACAGTTCTCCCAATTTTAGAACTAGTCCGTAGTTGTTGGTGAGGACTTTGGAGGGTCGACTGGGCTGGGTGTGCCTTTGTCGTGTCTGGTGCATAGATCGATGTCAGGTAGTCCGTCCAGTTTTATTCTTCATGTACTTCTTTGTAGCGGTTTGGTACAACTGAGTGGCTTGCTGGGCCATTTCGGTGGGCAATTATGCGTCAAGCACATTGCTGTGGGTCTGGAGTCACATATAGGCCAAACTATGGTAAGGACAGCAGATTTCCTTCCCCAAAGGATTAATGAACCAGATGGATTTTTACAACAATCCTGTTGTTTTGGTCACTATTCAGTCATTCCAGATTCATTTAATTAACTGAATTTAAATTCCCCAACTCATGGTGGGATTTGAACTGTTGTCTCCAGATCATTAGTCCAGGCCTCTGGATTACTAGTCTAGTAACATTACCACTGGGCTATTGTGTCTTTCTATTCCTTTCTCCCTCATGTGTTTACATGGCATCCCTTTAAATGCACCTTTGCTAGTCGCCTCAACTAGTGATAGCGAGTTCCCCAATCTAGCCAATCTCTGGGTAAAGAAATTTCTTCTGAATTTCCTATTGAATTTATTAGTGGCTATTTTATATTTATGGTCCCTAGTTCTGGTCTCCCCAACAAGTGCTAAAATCTTCTCTACATCTACTCTATCAAACCCTTTCATAATGTTAAAGACCTCTATCAGGTCCTCTCTTGGAGGATTGAAAGGGGAGAGAGGGGGAATCGGAGGGGGGAGGGGAGAGACGGTTGGGGGGGGGTGTGGAGAGAGAGAGCGAGAGACTGGGGGAGAGCGAGAGAGTGGGGGAGGGCGAGAGACTGGGGGAGGGCGAGAGACTGACGGGGGGGGGGGGGGTGGGCAGGAGAGAGAGACCATGGTAAAGGATAGCAAACTGAGAAAACCTTGACAATGTACAGACTTAGTGAACATAGCCTGGCGATCGAAAAAGGTAGACACAGGCAGACCCGGCTACCAAGAGAGGACAGGATATGCTCTCACTGCAGTCAGGGAGTGGTGGAGACAGAGATGCACTTCCTCACAGCTTGTAGAAAATATCAGGGCATAAGGGAGAATTTCTACCCAAAATTCACAAAAATATGCCCGGAATTCAGAAATTTGAATGACGACCAAAAACTTCCATACCTACTAGGGGAAGAGAGAAATTGTGTAACCTTAGCGGCACACTGTTACAGCTTGCCATAAACAGAGGGACAACCACTAAATATAAGAAAAGAGTATATACAAATTATATGAATGTATATTTATACACTCAGGGATATATCTGTTTATACACTGTATGGATAGATCTATATTTATGTGTACAACCATGAATGTTTTTCGATGCTTTGGCAACATAAGATGTACCTTGTCATGCCAATAAAGCGAATTGAATTGAATTGACTGGGTGGGGGGGAGAGAGAGACTGGGGAGAGGGGGGGAGAGAGAGACTGGGGGGGAGAGGGGGGGAGAGAGAGACTGGGGAGAGGGGGGGGAGAGAGAGACTGGGGAGGAGGGGGGAGGGAGAGACTGGGGGAGGAGGGGGGAGGGAGAGGGAGAGACTGGGAGAGACGGGGGGAGGGAGAGACTGGGGGAGGGGGGGGGGAGGGAGAGACGGGGGGAGGAGAGACGGGGGGAGGGAGAGACTGGGGGGGGGAGGGAGAGGGGGGGGAGGGAGAGACGGGGGGAGGGAGAGACTGGGGGGGAGGGAGAGACCGGGGGGAGGGAGAGACTGGGGGGGGGGGGAGGGAGAGACTGGGGGGGGGGAGGGAGAG
>NC_140988.1:291334764-291355630 GCF_052327205.1 Somniosus microcephalus
AGATGGGGAGAGAGAGACGGGGTGGGGGCGTAGAGAGATGGGGAGAGAGAGACGGGGTGGGGGGCGTAGAGAGATGGGGGAGAGAGAGACCGGGGTGGGGGGGTAGAGAGATGGGGGAAGAGAGAGACCGGGGGGAGGGGGAGAGGGAGAGAGAGCGATCGACCGACCAAGGGAGACGGCGAGAGCGAGAGAGATGGGGACAGAGAGAGGGGTGAGGGTCCAGACGCGTGTCGTCCGTGCCCAGGGACTGAGCAGTGATCGCACTTTGAAACAACACAGGTGGAGGCACAGCCCATGTGCAATGGTTGCTGGAAGGAGGCTAAAGGAAACAGGTTTTAGGCCCCCAGTGAAACAAAATTGAGAATTTTTTTTTAATTCAGAAAATTGTTTAAAGCCAGAAAAAAGTACGGGAAATTGATGTTGAATGTCCCGCTGTAAGTTCCAGTTAAATTTTGCCAGGTGTTGTCCCCGTTTCGAATGTCTCTGTCAGGGTTAGTTAAATCATGTTATGAAAGAGGGGGAAAAGTTTGTGCCCCTGTTTGTACCTCAGAGTCTGTGAGAGACGGAGGGAACGGCAACAGAAATAGAGGAAACAACTTCTCCAAAACTGATCCCAACTCGTCACCAAAGCTGTGGATAGATAACCTCACCGCCTACCTAGGAATGTTAACTGCTTTATTCACTTTCTTATTTGAGCTCCGTTTGGAATTAGAGTTCATTTTATTTTTTGTTGTGCATTTAACAACAGCATTGAAGAGGGAAAGAGAAACTTGGAGCAACTTCTGTCAAAGCTGCAATGAGATTTGAAAGAATTTAAAGAATTTTAATTAACTTTTCACAAAAAATGAATGTTAACACTTCCTCCCCCCTCCCCCAAGTTTCGAATATGATTTTCAAAGAAATAGAAATAAAAATCAATTTTCCCCTAATCTAAACAAGTTTCAACCAGGTCTTGAATCCAAACGCTTTTAAAGAGGTTCTGAAATGCTTAAAACATTTTAAAATTGAAATTACTCAATATTTGATTTGGAATGACCGACTGAAGTGAGTAGCTTTACACAAACATGCAACCATGCTGCTGGGGGCGGGGAGGATTTGTAGGAGTTATATATTACTTAAAAAAAATATATATAATTTAAGATGTTTAGGAAGAGAACCAAAAAAGGGGAAAAACACACACCATTTTATTTTGTCTGTCGTTCTATAGTCCTAACAAGTTCCAGGAATAATGTAAATATAGATTTCCTCTTAAACGTTTAGTGGAGTGTTAATAGTGTAGGGGGTTTTGCTCTGCCCAATTACAGGGGTCTTTAGTGCCTGTTAATGTATTGGGCCTCTGTCTCCTTTATACCCTTGCAGCTTATGTTAGCCTGCAGGTCGGGTGTCACTAAACACCCTCTAAGGAGATAGAGAACAACAGCTTATAGAGGAGGACTAGAATACGGTGGCGACTCGCACAGTTTATACCTAATCTGCGAGGTACTCCTGAGCCCAAGGGCTCCTATAGTCCTCTCTCTTTTTCCCTAGCCTGCTGTTCCCTTGTTTGGCGGGTTCGAAGCGCCCTAATGCCCCTATCTGGTTCTAACTCCAGAATTTGGATGGAGAACGATGCACTTTAAATAGACACTCGGAGACAAGTAGTCCTTGGAAAAAACAGGTGACAACCAATTTTATTTGGTTCTACCACAAACGTAATAAACACACACTCTATAACTATAAATAAAATATGGGAGAGAACGGACATAACGAAAATGTTTTACACTGTTTTAACTTTACCAAGTCCAATCCCACCAACCCACTTTCCTACCTAGACTAGACTGACAGTTGCAGGCCCTTGGATTATACTCACAGCCTATTTTGAGTGCGGTTGTTGGGTTGTTGTTGTTGTTGGTTGGTTTATGCTTGATGGAAAAGGCTCCCGAAATAGCGGGAGTGAATGCCGTCTTCCACAGCCACTTCGGTCGTTGGTGTCTTCTTGTTGATGCCTCCGGGACGGGAGTCGGTATACAGTGCGGTTTCTTGCGGTGATGTTGCGCCGTCTGGTAGCGGAGTAAACTTTCAGTATGCCGATTGAGTCTGGGGCCTGATGGTGGATCTTCTCATCAGCGTGGTTGGAGTTCTTTAGATGGTAGTTCGCCCCAGCTCGTCTCTCCCTCAGCTTCTTAACTCGCTCTCCTGCTCTTTCTTCTGGTCTTCTAATAATCTCTTGGTTCTATATTTTATACCCAATTCCATTTCGGCCTCTTCGCGCCCAATTAAATTGGTGTTTACAAGTGTGAGGGCAGGGGTATTGTTTTGAGTGCACAGCGGCTCCTCCAAGTCTGCTGTCTCATTGTGTCAGTCCTGGGACTTGATTATTTTGGGCCACCTCTTAACTGTAGTGATCCCAAAACTATTGTCCCTAGTCCGAGTTGATTAAGGTGATGATGGCCTGTACTCATAGCTCGATTAGGGGTGAGTCACATATTCAAACCTGGGCCGGGTCGTCCCCATTGGCCAGGGATTTCCTTGCTTCAGGCCCGACTCAGTCCCCTGACTGGCCTTTGAGAATGCACTTTGTTTCGATTGGCCGACATCTATGGCTCGCTTCTGAGCCACAGTCCCCTGTATTCAGATATCCCAGCCTGCTTTTCGGGACCACTGCATTGGCCGAAAATGTTGGTTTTAAACTGTATAGGGTAATCCAATTTTGGTCACCTTGCCCTTAGAGGGCTCCAATAAAACGTGGTTGTGGATTTTCAAACCCTACAATAGTAACAAGAGTTATGTAATGATGTATAAAAATGGCAGGAATCACCTCTTTTTCCGGTACATTGATGACTGTATCGGTGCCGTTTCCTGCTCTCGTCCTGACCTAGACAATTTCATTCACTTTGCCTCTAATTTCCACCCTTCCCTCACCTTCACATGGTCCATCTCCGACTCTTCCCTTCCCTTCCTCGACTTCTCCGTCTCCATCTCTGGGCATAGGTTATTGACCAACATTCACTACAAGCCCACCGACTCCCACAGCTACCTGGACTACACTTCCTCCCACCCCGCCTCCTGTAAGGACTCTATTCCATTCTCCCAGTTTCTCCGTCTCCGCCGCATCTGCTCCAACGATGCCACCTTCCACGCCAGTGCTTCCAACATGTCTTCCTTTTTCCTCAACCGAGGATTCCCCTCTACCGTGGTTGACATGGCCCTCGACCGTGTCCGTTCTGTCTCCCGCACTTCTGCCCTCACCCCTGCCCCTCCCTCCCGGAACCACGATAGGGTTCCCCTTGTCCTCACCTTTCACCCCACAAGCTTCCACATTCGACGGATCATCCTCTGCCATTTCCGCCACCTCCAACGTGATCCCACCACCAAACGCATCTTCCCCTCCCCTCCCCTTTCAGCATTCTGTTAGGGACTGCTCCCTCCGAGACACCCTAGCCCACTCCTCTATCACCTCCAGCACCCCTTCCCCTTCGCCCAGCACCTTTCCGTGCAAGCGCAGGAGATACAACACCTGCCCTTATACCTCCCCCCTTCCCACTGTCCAGGGCCCCAAACACCCCTTCCAGGTGAAACAGCGATTTTACTTCTTGCAATCTAGTATACTGTATTCGCTGCTCACGATGTGGTCTCCTCTACATTGGGGAGACCAATTGCAGATTGGGTGACCGCTTTGCGGAACACCTCCGTTCAGTCCGTAAGAGTGATCCTGAGCTTCCGGTCACCTGTCATTTTAATTCACCGCCCCATTCCCACTCAGACCTCACTGTACTCGGACTCTTGCATTGTTCCACGGAAACCCAGCGTAAGCTCGAGGAACATCACCTCATCTTCCAATTAGGCACTTTACAGACTTCCGGACTCAATATCGAGTTCAACAAGTTCAGATCATAACCTCGGCCCCTATTACATTTTTACATATTTTTTATCCACACCTTTGTTTTGGCCCTTCCCCCCCCCCCCCCCCCCTTTTTTTTCTCTCCCACATGGCAGCTGTCTCTCATTCTGCCAGCGCATTTCACACCTAATCTAGAGCCGTCTTTTGTCTCTTTACTAGTCCTGTCACCATCTCGTCTCGTTTTGAATACCTCTTAATGTCTCTTCACTTCTCTTTTGTTCTTTCATCCCCATTTCCCAGCCCCCGAACTGGCCTCTTCATCTGTTTTATTTCCTGTGTTTTTTCAGTCCTGATGAAGGGTTTCGACCTGAAACGTTGACTCTATTTCTCTCTCCACAGGTGTTGCCTGGCCTGCTGAGTTTTTCCAGCATTTTCTGTTGTTATTTAGAAGAAACTACTATTTGTTTATTGAGAAAAACATAGAAAATACTTCGATTAAACTGATGATGTACAATTTTGATTTGGTATAAATGTTTGAAAGAGGAGATTAAAAATTGAGAGCACAATGAAGTTTGTTTCCCACTATTTAATTGGGAAGTACCTAAAATAATTCAACACTTTTGAGAGAATAACACTAGAAGCAAAATTTGGAAATTAACATCATTACGTCAACATATTAGTTAACATTTCCAAGTCAGTCTGATTTGTTCTCCTGTCCAGGAAGAAAGGTGAATATTTATTTCTGTTAAAGCATAGCTTTTCCTGCTTTTTGTTTTTAATTCGGTGACACAAATTATGTGTGTTTTTCTGCGCTTGTGAATAAGTGCTGCATTTCTGACATGTTACAGGGGTGGCGGGGGGGGGGGAGGTGTGTGCTGGTTCAAGAAGACGTTTATCGATGGAAGTGATTGAAGTTGGAAATACGGATACCTGTTTTTGTTCCATTTTTAATACTGTGAACTAAAGATCTACAGTTTATGTGTTGGTTGTCTGGTTGCATTGTGATTAATATTCTAATTACTTATGTGGACATACAGCACGTCAGCGCCATAGGAAAGCTGCTGCTTGTGCAGCCACTGCTATAGTGACATGAGGGATAGGCTAATACTTTAAAATTAATACAAATTGCACGAATAGATATGCCTCTTTCAGCTCACCCTGGGCTTTTGGATTGTTTGTCGATGCATAACCGTGTATGAGTGACGTTTTTGAAGTGTTAATGCATTATTATGCAGTTCTTTTATATCTCAGTCATTTCTAACAAGTAATTTTTTATTAAATAGAGTTTGTACATGATGAACTAAAAGCTTTTAATTAATTCTACCATAAACAAACTTGCAGAATGGGCATGTAAATGACAAATGAATTTCAATATAGATAAGTGTGAGGTGGTGCATTTTGGTAAGAGGAATAAGGAGGCGACCCACTCCTTGGAAAATAAAGGTCTAAATGGGATTGAGGTGCAAAGGGATCTAGGGGTATAGATTCATAAATCATTAAAAGTAGCAACGCAGGTTAAAAAAGCCATAAAACTGCAAATAAAGCACTAGGGCTAATTTCTAGAGAAATAGAATTCAAAAGCAGAGAAGTTATGTTAAACCTATATCGAACCTTGTCTGATTGTCTCATGATTTGAAATGATGGGCTGGCAATATGGCATTAGTGTATATATGCTTTTAAGTGGTTGCTGTCGTTGTTGATGGGCAATAAATGCTGGCCTTGCCAGCGACACCCATATCCCATAAACACTTTTTTTAAATGAGGGACTTCAGTTACGTTGATAAACTGCAGAAGCTGGGATTGTTCTCCTTAGAGCAGAGAAGGTTGAGAGGAGATTTGATAGAGGTGCTCAAAATCATGAGGGGTCTAGACAGAGTAGATAGAGAGAAACTGTTCCCATTGGCGGAAGGGTCGAGAACCAGAGGACACAGATTTAAGGTAGAAGAACCAAAGGTGACATGAGGAAAAACTTTTTTATGCATCAAGTGGTTAGGATCTGAAATACACTGCCTGAAAGGCAGATTCAATCGTGGCTTTCAAAAGGGAATTGGATAAGTAACTGAAGGAAAAATATTTGCAGGGCTAGAGGGAAAGGGCAGGGGAGTGTGACTAGCTGAAGTGCTCTTGGAAAGAGCTGGCACGGGCTCGACGGGCCAAATGGCCTCCTTCTGTGCTGTAACCATTCTATGATTCTGGTATCATTCTAGTAAATCTTTTGTGCACCTTCTCCAGTGCCTCTATATATCCTTTTTATAATATCAAGACCAGAACTGTACTGCACGTGTGGTCTAACCAAGGTTCTATATACTGTAAGTTTAACACAACTTCTCTGTTTTTCAATTCTATACCTCTAGAAATGAACCCTAGTTCTTTTTTTTTTATGGCCTTATTAACCTGCGTCGGTACTTTTAGTGATTTGCGTATCTGTACCCCCAGATCCCTCTGCTCCGCAACCCCATTTACACACATCTTGTTTAAGGAATATGTGGCCTCCTTATTCTTCCTACAAAAATGTACCACCTCACACACACTTATCTATACTGAAGTTCATTTGCCAATTACACGCCTATTCAAATTTATTAATGTCTTCCTGTATTTTGTCGCAGTCCTCCTCTGTATTAACTACACCCCCAAATCGTCTGCAAATCTTGAAAGTGTACTTCCGATTCCTGAGTCCAAATTGTTTATATAAATGGTGAACAACAGTGGTCCCAGCACCGATCCTTGTGGAACACCACTTCCTATCTTTTGCCAGTCTGTGTACTGTTAATCCCTACTCTCTCTTCGTTTTGTAGCCAGCTTGCTATCCATTCTGCTACCTGTTCCCTGACTGCACATGTTCTGACCTTAATCATGAGTCTGCTATGCTTATTACTTATCTCTTTGCTCAGTATAATGTCTTCTGTTGCTTATGTTACTTATTTATTATTGATCTTAATTTTTAAATGACTTATTTTCCTGTTTTGAAATGATGAAGAAGTACTCTTGCTAATTTTCTTTCCGTCTGTCCTGAAGATGCTGACTCCTTCTGGGTTATAGTTCCATGGCAGCCCCTTGGTTCCTCACCTGTGACTTTTCTTCACATCTAAGACCAGACAGTAAGTGAGAGCAGGCTATTAACCATGGAGGCCTGATTCTGTCCACATACAATGATCAAGAACCCTGGCCATGTTATCTCCCTCCCTTAGCCCTCTGACACTGGCTCTAATCCACTGTAACTCAGGACAGATTTGGAAATTGAATCTTGGACCAATTTGTCTGCATGACTTAGTACTACCTCCTGCTTAAATACTCCCTTTGGGGAAGTGGTGTAAATAGTCACATCATGAGGTCAGTTTAAGGCTAATTGCTAATACTGAAAGATGTTTCTCTAGAATGATCAGATGCTTGTGCATAGCTCCTCACCTTTGGGGAGAGCTCAGATATCCAGGTCTGGGTGAAAAAAGGAAATATTGAGATTTATTGTTTTCTGAATGACATTTGAGCCAATCAGTTGCAAGTGTAACATGCTTTGTACATGTGACAAAGCGTGACAGATTTGTGCTAGTTGGAAGGCATGGATGTATGAAACTGACCTCAGACAACTGAATGGGATTCTGTTTGAGATGCACATATGGTCAGTGTTCCAGAATGCAGTCATAGTTTCTGTCCACAAGAAGGGTGATCCAGAGAACCTGAAAACTACCAAGGAATTTTACTAATATCATTTGCAGCCTGCATATCAGATGCTTTGGAGGCCTGAACAGTAATTGGATAGAAACAGACCAAATTTTATTCTTGTGGAGATAGTGTTGTGTATTACTACCTCAGTTCGCTTTGACCTTGAAGAGGACAATATTGTCACTCAGTGTTCTAAGTTTGCTATGTAGATATTTGTTTGTGTCAGTTAATATACTACATACTACCAAGGGATAAATAAATATATGATAGCAGTGCTTTTGCTAGCAGATATACTAACTTCATTAGTGAGAAACTATAAATGAGTGGTTTAATTTTATACATTATTGTATTGGTAGTCATCCTGCTCACTTGCTGGCACATAAATCTGGACCTGAGTGATCACTGTTCTATAGTTTAGTGTACAGGCTTGGTCAGAACAACTAAATGATGTAGTGAAATATCTTATTGCCAGCAAAATGGTCTTGGCTAGGAGACAATAGAATATACATATTGGGATATTGCATTGCATATTGTATAACTGCCACATGTGGACTGCTTGCATGACTTTGACCCATTTTCTTTTCTGTGGCCCTAAGGCATACCCATACACTCAATGGTGACTGAATGCTTCTCAGCTTCCTTCCTACCGCTAGCAATGGTCTTCTCACCTTTGTACCTTGTTTATTTTGGCAATTGGTGACTGGAATAGATCCAATATCTGCATAGATCTGATTTATGAAGCACAAACTCTGTGAATTTAGTGGTTATAATTGGTCCCATCAGAAATCAACACTCCCTCTGTGGTAGATTTCATCTTGGGACGATGTTGAAGTAAGTAAAGTAAAAATTGTCATTTGAAGTAAAGTGAAGTCTTATCCACAAACTAAAGGGAAAAAATAATTTAAATGGAAGTACTGATATATAAAATACTAGCTGAAGTGCCCGGCGGTGCCGAGGGCATGTTGTTGTTGGAAGAGAGAGAGAGAGAGAGAGAGCGACTGGGGGGGGAAGAGAGAGAGCGACGAGGGGGAGGGAGGAGGAGGGGGGGGGAGGAGAGGGAGAGGGGGAGGGGATGATCCCCCTGAACCCCACCCCCCGAACTCCAGAGGTTGGCCCCCCCCGAGGCTCGCCCACCACCCACCCCCACCCCCGAGGCTCGCCCCCCCCCCCACCAACCAAGCACCGAACTCCGGAGGCGCGATCTTCCGAGCACCGGCCTCCTGAGCTGGCTTCAACATTGCGGCTGTGCGAGACGGCCGGAGGGCCTGGTTGCCAGGGTAACCGTGACGCTGACCAAGCCCCGCCCCCCGGCCGAGCCAGAGAGAGAGACGCCGCGTCTCAGCTGCTCCTGTTGCGCGCGCAGCCCCCCCCCCCGAGGGTCGCCGCCACCCCCCCCCCCCCCCCGAGGGTCGCCGCCCCCCCCCCCCCCCCCCCCCCGAGGTGAAGACCGGCGATTGCGGCTGTGCGAGACGGGGCGGGCCCGGTTGCCAGGGTAACGCTTGACGCTCTGCAAGCCCCGCCCCCCGGCCGAGCCAGAGAGAGACGCCGCGTCTCAGCTCCTGCTGCGCGCGCACCCTAGCGGCGCTGGGCTGAGGCTCGGCCCTCCAGCCTTCGAGTGGGGCTGGGAGGTGCCTAGCTCGGGCGTGGGTGCGGAGGAGACGCCGAGGCTTCTAGGCCTACCTGGAAAAACGGGGAATGGTAGGAAAATTAATGAGATTAGATAAGTTAATTACTTTCTAAATCATTTTTTTTTTAAAACAATATGTGTTTTAAAAGCAACGTTTTTTTTAAAGACGCAGAAAGCGGGAAAAAGAAAGGAAAAGTTTGGAATCAAGATGGCGGCGACTCACCTCGGTTCAGAACGACAAAGCCCGGCCACACACGCACCGATTGGCCCGGCGGCACACGCCAGCAACCCGGCGTACGATTGGTCGAGCTCGAGGTCACTCTGTCGCTAATGAGCGGATAATGAGATGCTAATGAGCGGAACGTTGAAGGTTTTTGGGATACCGCGGGCGCGATGTTAGCCCGGCCGAAACGTAAATACGCTTAAAACCGTCTCGGAAGCATAAGCTTTCTTTGGAGGTAACGCGCGCGTAGGTACGCCCTGTAACTTTTGAGCGCATAGCCCGACAGACGCACAGGCGATGACAGACAGACAGATGTACCGATTTATATATATAGATGTGGCAGAAATAATCATTTTGTATATCTTGTTTCCTCCACCCGTTTAAGAGGAAATGCTGTATTTTATTTGTATTATTATCAAATGCAAATCAGGCTGCTGGAGGTTTGTCTTTCATATGTTCTGGACAGAATGTAACCACTTAGATAACATTTCAGGGTCCACTTCACCCTCCTCCCGTTACTGCAAATGTGATGAGGGTGGTGGGATCAGTTTGCTTCCCAGTTCCGTAAGCAGATTCTGCTACAAGATGAAAATACATTCAGCATCCACAGGTCCTGGATAGTATCAAACTTTTCAACAAAGTAGTTGCATCAGAATCAGGAAGAATGACACATCTGTCTTTTTAAAAGGCAATCTGCCAAAGACTATGTAATCGGGAAGGGGATGGGTGGGAAAGGGAGATAAATGATATCCCACTCATCTTTATGGGAGATGCTTAACGTTGATGATACTTCCTTGCCTTCGCTCCCACATGAGGTTCCCCTTCAACTATTTTTCAGTTTTTCAATCTTGTGTCTGAAACATCTGCTTTAGAGGACGCAAGCTGTATTGAACACTTATTAAGTGGTAATGTGCTATATAGTTTATGTAAGATGTTAGCTTTATTAAAATAGGTGTAGAACATTTGAAATAAAGGTAACTTTTGGGAAAATATTCTGCCTGATATTCTCCCTTATCTGACTGAGCCACATCTACCTTTTTTTATATATATAAAAGACCGCATCTGTCTGTCTGTCCGTCCTCTATACGTTCGAAAGTTATAGAGCGTACCTACACGCGCGTCACATCAAAAGAAAGCTTACGATTACGGACCGGTCATAGGCGTATTTACTTTTCCGTCAGACAAAAATCGTGCCCACGGTATCCAAAAAACGTTCAAAATTCCGCTCATTAAATGGGAAAAGTTCCGCTCATTTGCTCATTAGCATTGAGTGACGTGAAGGTTGACCAATCGTGCGGTTGAGCGACCTGACAGTTGACCGACGGTTGACCAATCGCTGCATCACGGGGGCGGGTTCATTGCGTGTGTGGGCGGGCCATCCTACAGTTGAGTGTTGAGTGACTTGACGATTGACCAATCCTACAGTTCAGTGACCTGACGGTTGACCAATCGGTGCGTGTGTGGGCGGGCCTTATCATTCTGAACCGAAGTGAGTGGCCGCCATCTTGATTCTTCACGATTTTTTTCCCACACTTTCTGTGTGTTAGGGAACTAAGGAAAATAACAATTTATTTGAGTTTTAAATTGTATTTAGCAACAGTAGGAAATGAAGTGATCCCCTGCCCTTCGCCCGCAGGCTCGCCTACTTTGACGGCCATTTCGAGCGGCTGTGCCGGCGCCGGGCGCGGCCTAGCAGCCCGGGAAGCCTGGGCCTTGAGTTGCGGGCCGTGCCGGGAGCCGCCGCGCACAAAACTTCCCCGCGGCGTCAGCAGCCCCGCCCCAGAGCCTGACCCAAAGCCACCCAGGTCACCGGCCGTGCCGGGAGCTGCCGCGCACAAAACTTCCCCGCAGCATCAACAGCCCCGCCCCAGAGCCGGACCCATAGCCACCAGGTCACCGGCGCGGTGGGCCGTGCGGGAGCTGCCGCGCACAAAACCTCCCCGCGGCGTCAACAGCCCCGCCCGAGAGCCCGACCCAAAGCCATCAGGTGAGCGGCCGCGGCGACCCAGTCTCTCTCTCTCTCACACTCCCAATCTCTCTCTCTCACACTCCCAATCTCTCTCTCACACTCCCAAACTCTCCTCTCACACTCCCAATCTCTCCTCTCTCACACTCCCAATCTCTCTCTCACACTCCCAATCTCTCTCTCTCACACTCCAATCCTCCCCACACTCCCAATCACTCTCACTCACACTCCCCAATCTCTCTCTCTCACACTCCCAACTCTCTCTCTCACACTCCCAATCTCTCCTCTCACACTCCCAATCTCTCTCTCTCACACTCCCAACTCTCTCTCTCACAACTCCCAATCTCTCTCTCTCACACTCCCAATCTCTCTCTCTCACACTCCCAATCTACTCACTCACACTCCACAACACTCTCAATCTCTCTCACACACACCCAATCTCTCCTCTCACACTCCCAATCTCTCTCTCTCACACTCCCAATCTCTCACTCTCACACTCCCAATCTCTCTCTCTCTCACACTCCCAATCTCTCTCTCTCACACTCCCAATCTCTCTCTCTCACACTCCAATCTCTCACTCTCCACACTCCCAATCTCTCTCTCTCACACTCCCAATCTCTCTCTCTCACACTCCCAATCTCTCTCTCTCACACTCCCAATCTCTCTCTCTCACACTCCCAATCTCTCTCTCTCACACTCTCCCAATCTCTCTCTCCTCTCTCACACTCCCAATCTCTCTCTCTCTCTCACACTCCCAATCTCTCTCTCTCACACTCCCAATCTCTCTCCTCTCACACTCCCAATCTCTCTCTCCTCACACTCCCAATCTCTCTCTCCTCACACTCCCAATCTCTCTCTCTCACACTCCCAATCTCTCTCTCTCTCCCAATCTCTCTCTTCACTCCCAATCTCTCTCTCTCACACTCCCAATCTCTCTCTCTCACACTCCCAATCTCTCTCTCTCACACTCCCAATCTCTCTCTCTCACACTCCCAATCTCTCTCTCTCACACTCCCAATCTCTCTCTCTCTCACACTCCCAATCTCTCTCTCTCTCACACTCCCAATCTCTCTCTCTCACACTCCCAATCTCTCTCTCTCACACTCCCAATCTCTCTCTCTCACACTCCCAATCTCTCTCTCTCACACTCCCAATCTCTCTCTCTCACACTCCCAATCTCTCTCTCTCACACTCCCAATCTCTCTCTCTCACACTCCCAATCTCTCTCTCTCACACTCCCAATCTCTCTCTCTCACACTCCCAATCTCTCTCTCTCACACTCCCAATCTCTCTCTCTCACACTCCCAATCTCTCTCTCACACTCCCAATCTCTCTCTCTCACACTCCCAATCTCTCTCTCTCACACTCCCAATCTCTCTCTCTCACACTCCCAATCTCTCTCTCTCACACTCCCAATCTCTCTCTCCTCTCACATCCCCAATCTCTCTCTCTCACACTCCCAATCTCTCTCTCTCACACTCCCAATCCCACACTCCCTCCAATTCCAATTCCAATTCCAATTAAAAATGCTTTATTGGCATGAAAGTTTACAGAGAACCATATTGCCAAAGCTTACATAGCAAAAAGGTACAGTTTTCCAACATTCTGTAGGTGTCAATCGATTTGACATTTGTTGGGTACATACAATATTACTTTTAAACAATATTAATTTTAAACAGTCTTTGTACTTCATTTGGTACGTTCAATATTAATTTTAAACAGTCCTCAGGTTGTGACATGTTGTTACATATTTGGCCCCAAGGTATGGTCTGTCTCCTTCTCCTAGGACTAATCTCAATTTTGTCAGATCATCCAATTCCTTGAAATCTGGGGTTGTTTGGCTTAGCTTGTTGAATAATATGTTTCTTGATGTGTTGAATTTTTCGCATTTTAGGAGGAAATGCATTTCTGTTTCAACCTCGCCAGCCAGACATTGATCGCATATTCTATTCTCTCTAGGCTGCCAGGATTTCTTGTATCTGCCTTTTTCAATTTCCAGTTGGTGGTCGCTTAGTCTGTACCTGGTGAGGGTCTGTCTCTGTTTTGTGTCTCTGATGGTCGTGAGGTAGTCTGCCAGTTTATATTCTCTTTTTAGGGCCCGGTAACATTCTAATCTGCTTTGGCTTTCGGTTATTTTGTTCCAATGTTCCAGGTAGGTTTCTTTGCATTTTTTAATGATTTGGTTCACTCGGATTGGTGTTTGGGCGGCTGTGTTGGTCTGGGGCTGGTCAGGGTCCGGCTGAGTACTTAGTTTCCGTAGCAGCTGACTCAGGGGACTCTTTTCTGGGTTTAGCTCTTGGGTCTGAAAGGCTTTGAAATGAAGGGTGTCTGGGGAGCTAGATTTGAGGTGATTTAGGAAGTTTAGTGCTCGTTTTTTGGATGTTTATTATCAGTGGGTATCTGCCTAGTTCGGCTCTGCATGCATTTGTTGGCGTTTTCCTTTGGGTGCGAAGGATGCTTCGGCAGAATTCTGCATGTAGGGCTTCTATTGTATGTTTTTCCCATTTAGTGTAGCTTTGGTGATTTAGCGGGCCCCATACTTCACTACCGTACAGTGCAATGGGCAGGATTATGCTGTCAAATATTTTGAGCCAGATTTTGATTGGGATTTGGATGTTGTAGAATTTTCTTTTTATTGCATATAGGGCTCTTCGGGCTTTTTCTTTTAGTGCATTCACTGCTATGCTGAAGCTCCCTGATGCTGTAATAGTTAGACCAAGGTAGGTGTAGCTCATAGTGTGTCCCTATAGTGGTATCACTGAGGGTAAACTGGTATTTGTTTTCCTGACATCTGGGCCTTTTTTGAAAAATCATGATGTTGGTTTTCTTTAGATTTACTGTTAGAGCCCAATTTTGGCAGTATTTGTCGAGTAGGTCTAGTTGTTGCTGTAATCCCTGTTCTGTGGGAGACAGCAGAACCAGGTCGGTCCGCATAGAACAGGGATTTCACTTCTCCATCTAGGAGACGGAGACCTGGTGACTCGCTTTGCTCCAGCATGTCCTGCTAATTCATTTATGTATATGTTGAACAGGGTCGGGCTCAAATTGCAGCCCTGCCGGACGCCTCTTCTCTGGGTGAAGAAATCGGTGCGTTTGTCTCCAATTTTGACCCCGCATTTGTTTTTCAGATACATTGATTTAATAAGGTCATAGACTTTGCCCCCTATTCCACATTGAAGAAGTTTATAATAGAGCCCTTCGTGCCATATAGAGTCAAAGGCTTTCTGGAAGTCGATGAAACAGGCGAATATTTTCCCATTTTTTTGTTTGGTGTATATGTTTTTCAATGAGGGTGTGAAGGGTATAGATATGGTCGGCGGTGCGGTGTTTTGGAAGAAAGCCTATTTGGTTTTTTCTGAGGATATTATGTTTGTTAAGAAAATCAAGTAATCTACTATTTAGAATACTGCAGAATAACTTCCCTAGACAACTGTTGACTGTTGCAGTCGGTAGTTATTTGGTCTGATTTGTTTCCGCTTTTATATAATGGGGGAGATTAGTCCTTGGCTATGGCAACAGATATCGAAACAGCCTGAACGTAATATGATGTTGAATAATTTGAGTACCGCACCCCTGCATCTCCATATTGCTGAACTTGAGCATTTCATTTTTGATGTTGTCTGGGCCACAGGCTTTCTTTAGGTGGAGTGGAGAGATTTTGTTTTGTGGCCATTTCTTTCCATGTGATTGGGGAGTCTAGAGGGTTTTGGTTGTCTTTGATTGTTGCTTCTAATGTGTGTTTTTCTGTGACCTGATGTTGACTTGGTTTGTTTCGTTTATTGGATGTCTTTGTAGAGGTTTTCAAAATGTCGTTCTCAGGATGTCTCCATCTTGGATTGGTAATGCTTGCAATTGTCGCCATTGTACTCAGGTTATTCCAATTCTCTAGAATATTTTTGGTGTGGTATAGTTTTGTGTTTTTCCTAGTGTTATATCTTTTGAGGGTTTCATTGTATCTAAGTACGTAGTAGGTCCGGATTGTTTGGTTGGCGATGCTTTTGGTTTGATATTTTTCTCAAGGTCTTTTCTGGCATTTTTGCATTCGTGGTCAAACCATTTCTTATTTTTATTTTGTCTTTTGTGACTCTTCCTCTTCTTGTTTCACGAGGTCGGCTTTTACAGCTGCCTCATGAAAGATCATAATTCTATTTATATCCCTCCTATGAGCCATGTTTACCCATCTCTCTCTTCGTACTCTCCAATCTCTCTCACTCTCACACTCCCAATCTCTCTCTCTCACACTCCCAATCTCTCTCTCTCACACTCCCAAATCTCTCTCTCTCACACTCCCAATCTCTCTCACACTCCCACAACTCCACACTCCACTCTCACACTCCACACTCCCACTCACTCTCACACTCCCAATCTCTCTCTCACACACTCCACAATCACACTCACCACACTCACTCTCTCCACACTCAACACTCCCAATCACTCTCACTCACACTCCCAACCACTCCACTCACTCTCACACTCCCACCATCCTCTCAACTCACACTCCAACTCACTCACACACCCAATCTCACTCACTCACACACTCCCAACTCTCTCACTCACACTCACAATCTCACTCTCTCACACTCCCAATCACTCTCTCTCACACACCCCAATCTCTCTCTCTCACACTCCCAATCTCACTCTCCACACTCCCAATCTCTCTCTCACACTCCCAATCTCACTCTCTCAACACACCCAATCTCTCTCTCACACACCCCAATCTCTCTCTCTCACACTCCCAATCTCTCACTCTCACACTCCAATCACTCTCTCTCACACTCCCAATCTCTCTCACACCTCCAATCACTCTCTCCACACTCCCCAATCTCTCTCTCTCCACTCCCAATCTCTCTCTCACACTCCCAATCTCTCTCTCTCTCACTCCCAATCTCTCTCTCTCTCTCACTCCCAATCTCTCTCACACTCCCAATCTCTCTCTCACACTCCCAATCTCTCTCTCACACTCCCAATCTCTCTCTCACACTCCCCAATCTCTCTCTCTCTCACTCCCAATCTCTCTCTCTCACACTCCCAATCTCTCCTCTCACTCACTCACTCCCAAACTCTCTCTCTCTCACTCCCAATCTCTCTCTCTCTCTCTCACTCCCAAACTCTCTCTCTCTCACTCCCAATCTCTCTCACACTCCCAATCTCTCTCACACTCCCAATCTCTCTCACACTCCCAATCTCTCTCACACTCCCAATCTCTCTCTCACACTCCCAATCTCTCTCACACTCCCAATCTCTCTCTCACACTCCCAATCTCTCTCTCACACTCCCAATCTCTCTCTCACACTCCCAATCTCTCTCTCACACTCCCAATCTCTCTCTCACACTCCCAATCTCTCTCTCTCACTCCCAATCTCTCTCTCTCTCTCACTCCCAATCTCTCTCTCTCTCTCACTCCCAAACTCTCTCTCTCTCACTCCCAATCTCTCTCACACTCCCAATCTCTCTCTCACACTCCCAATCTCTCTCTCACACTCCCAATCTCTCTCTCACACTCCCAATCTCTCTCTCTCTCACTCCCAATCTCTCTCTCTCACACTCCCAATCTCTCTCTCTCACTCACTCCCAAACTCTCTCTCTCTCACTCCCAATCTCTCTCACACTCCCAATCTCTCTCTCTCACACTCCCAATCTCTCTCTCTCACACTCCCAATCCAATTCCAATTCCAATTCCAATTAAAATGCTTTATTGGCATGAAAGTTTACAGAGAACCATATTGCCAAAGCTTACATAGCAAAAAGGTACAGTTTTCCAACATTCTGTAGGTGTCAATCGATTTTGACATTTGTTGGGTACATACAATATTACTTTTAAACAATATTAATTTTAAACAGTCTTTGTACTTCATTTGGTACGTTCAATATTAATTTTAAACAGTCTTAATTTTAAACAGTCCCTCAGGTTGTGACATGTTGTTACATATTTGGCCCCAAGGTATGGTCTGTCTCCTTCTCCTAGGACTAATCTCAATTTTGACAGATCATCCAATTCCTTGAAATCTGGGGTTGTTTGGCTTAGCTTGTTGAATAATATGTTTCTTGATGTGTTGAATTTTTCGCATTTTAGGAGGAAATGCATTTCTGTTTCAACCTCGCCAGCCAGACATTGATCGCATATTCTATTCTCTCTAGGCTGCCAGGATTTCTTGTATCTGCCTTTTTCAATTTCCAGTTGGTGGTCGCTTAGTCTGTACCTGGTGAGGGTCTGTCTCTGTTTTGTGTCTCTGATGGTCGTGAGGTAGTCTGCCAGTTTACATTCTCTTTCTCCCACTCCCAATCTCTCTCTCACACTCCCAATCTCTCTCTCACACTCCCAATCTCTCTCTCACACTCCCAATCTCTCTCTCTCTCACTCCCAATCTCTCTCTCTCACCTCCCAATCTCTCTCTCTCACACTCCCAATCTCTCTCACACTCCCAGTCTCTCTCTCTCACACTCCCAATCTCTCTCTCTCACACTCCCAATCTCTCTCTCTCTCTCACTCCCAATCTCTCTCTCGCTCAAACTCCCAATCTCTCTCAATTCAAATTCAAATTCAAATTCAAATCGCTTTATTGGCATGATAAGGTACATCTTATGTTGCCAAAGCATCAAAATACATTTATGGTTGAACACACAAACGCAGTTCTATTCATACAGTGTATAAACAGGTATATCCCTGAGTGTATAAATATACATTCGCATTGTTTTATATATACGCTTTTCTTAGTTTACTGGTTCTCCCTCTGTTCATGGCAAGCTGTAACATAGTGTGCCGCCAGTGTTACACAGCTTCTCTCCTCCCCCAGTAGGAATGGGAGTTTTTGGTTGTCATTCAGATTTCTGAATTCAGGGCATATTTGTGAGAATTTTTGGTAGAAATTCTCCCTGATGCCCTGATATTTTCCACAGACTGTGAGGAAGTGCATCTCTGTCTCCACTACTCCCTGACTGCAGTGAGAGCATATCCTGTCTTCTCTTGGCACCCTGGTCTGCCTGTGTCTGCCTTTTTCGATCGCTAGGCTATGTTTTTTCTCTCTCTCTCTCTCTCTCTCTCTCTCTCTCTCTCTCTCTCTCTCTCTCTCTCTCTCCCTCCCCTACCTTCTCCCCTCCCCCCTCCCTTCCCTACCCCCTTCCCTTCCCCCCCCAGTCGCTCGCTCTCTTCCCCCCCCAGTCGCTCGCTCTCTTCCCCCCCCCGGTCGCTCGCTCTCTTTCCCCCCCCCCGGTCGCTCGCTCTCTTCCCCCCCCGGTCGCTCGCTCTCTTCCCCCCCGGTCGCTCGCTCTCTTCCCCCCCCCCGGTCGCTCGCTCTCTTTCCCCCCCCCGGTCGCTCGCTCTCTTCCCCCCCCCCGGTCGCTCGCTCTCTTCCCCCCCCCGGTCGCTCGCTCTCTTCCCCCCCCGGTCGCTCGCTCTCTTCCCCCCCCGGTCGCTCGCTCTCTTCCCCCCCCCCGGTCGCTCGCTCTCTTCCCCCCCCCCGGTCGCTCGCTCTCTTCCCCCCCCCCGGTCGCTCGCTCTCTTCCCCCCCCGTCGCTCGCTCTCTTCCCCCCCCGGTCGCTCGCTCTCTTCCCCCCCCGGTCGCTCGCTCTCTTCCCCCCCCCCCCCCCCCGGTCGCTCGCTCTCTTCCCCCCCCCCCCCCCCGGTCGCTCGCTCTCTTCCCCCCCCCCCCCGGTCGCTCGCTCTCTTCCCCCCCCCCCCGGTCGCTCGCTCTCTTCCCCCCCCCCCCCGGTCGCTCGCTCTCTTCCCCCCCCCCCCCGGTCCGCTCGCTCTCTTCCCCCCCCCCCCCCCCGGTCGCTCGCTCTCTTCCCCCCCCCCCCCCCCCCCCGGTCGCTCGCTCTCTTCCCCCCCCCCCCGGTCGCTCGCTCTCTTTCCCCCCCCCCGGTCGCTCGCTCTCTTCCCCCCCCCCCCGGTCGCTCGCTCTCTTCCCCCCCCCCCCCCCGGTCGCTCGCTCTCTTCCCCCCCCCCCCCCCGGTCCGCTCGCTCTCTTCCCCCCCCGGTCGCTCGCTCTCTTCCCCCCCGGTCGCTCGCTCGCTCTCTTCCCCCCCGGTCGCTCGCTCTCTCTCTCTCTTTCCCCCCCCCCCCCCCCCCCCCCCGGTCGCTCGCGCTCTCTCTCTCTTCCCCCCCCCCAGTCTCTCGCTCTCTCTCTTCCAACAACAACATGCCCTCAAAAAAGCCTCGGCACCGCCGGGCACCCCCAGCTTGTCTATGTATAAGCAAGTTAACAATGACGAGAAGAAAAAAGTTAATAAATTAAACAATTCTGGTGATGCTCTTGACCCCTGATGACCCGAGGCCATCCACGTTACTTGCAGGTCATGAAATATTTCACTGAGCATATCCAATCGCTCGAGAAAACAACACGTGCAAGTCTGTCAAAGACTTTTTATAGCGACAAGCAATGCGGCTGAAGCAGGTATTCGTGCTTCAATGGAGAAGCTTAGATTGGGAAATTCTTCTTGCCTGGACATTCGACACAATCCCTCCCCCATATCCATTCTGCAGAAGATTCTGTGAAATCCAGATTTTGGCATAAACGTGCCCGAGTACCCTTTATAAGACAAGTCCTTAGTTTAAGCAATTGAAAGTAAAAGATAAGATACCAGTATTGTGTGGGACTTTTTTATGTGAACCTCCCACTCTAATTTTTCTGGGAAACCACATTTGGATTAAGCAACATGCTGCAGCAGCACTTAATTGAGTAACTTCCCTTGACTGATAGCATATCTAATTTAACATTGTTTAAAGTATGCTCTATTGAAATCCCTTCAGGGATTCATTTAAATCCTTTTTTTTCTTTTTAAAGTCAAAACCCTTGGGTGCCATTTTAAAGCAGTTTGATCATCATAAATGTCCTTAATTAGTTTACTTTTGCACCACTTTCTTTAGAAACCTGTTGAAATATAAATTGTTGCCTGTGTAATTTTTAAATGTATTTCACAGAATCACAGAATCACAGAAACCCCACAGTGCAGATAGAGGCCATTTCGGCCCATCGAGCCTGCACCGACACATATCCCACCCGATCCCCGTAACCCCTGCACCAACACATATCCCACCCTATCCCCGTAACCCCACGTATTTAATCCCCCTAACACTAAGGGTCAATTTATCATAGCCAATCAACCTAACCTGCACATCTTTGGACCGTGGGAGGAAACCGGAGCACCCGGAGGAAACCCACGCAAACACGGGGAGAATGTGCAAACTCCACACAGACAGTCACCCGAGGCCGGATTCGAACCCGGGGTCCCTGGCGCTGTGAGGCAACAGTGCTAACCACTATGCCACCGTGCTGCTTTACTTTGCCTTCAGTGCATTATGCTACTTTTAACTGTTTTTTCTAATGTAAAAACACACCAGATCAAATGCTTGAGGTAAAATACCTTTTCTCATTTTTATTCCCATCTAGAAACATATACTTGTCTATCTATCAGTATACAGACAAAATTTATAAACTTTATTCATAAATAAAGCAAAATATATACACGCACAGTCCAAAGGATATTTTGTATATCGTAAATTTGTAATCACAGTTCAAAGACATTTTGAGGTACAGTACATCATTCCAGGTAGCGTTGGTATTAATGCAT
>NC_140988.1:291356130-291375874 GCF_052327205.1 Somniosus microcephalus
TGGATAGCACATTCAGTGAGTTGGTCACACCACAGGTAAAGGCTAGCTCAGACAGTAAATGGGTGACCAAAAGGCAGGGTAAAGGCAGGAAGGTAGTGCAGGAGTCACCTGCGGTCATCTCCCTCCAAAACAGGTTTACCGTTTTGGGTACTGTTGGGGGAGATGACTTATCAGGGGAAGGCACCAGCAGCCAGGTTCAGGGCACCATGACTGGCTCTGCTGCACAGAAGGGCGGGAAAAAGAGGGATAGGGCTATAGTGATAGGGGATTCAATTGTAAGGGGGATAGACAGGAGTTTCTGTGGCCGAGACCGAGACTCCAAGATGGTATGTTGCCTCCCTGGTGCAAGGGTCAAGGATGTCTCGGAGCGGGTGCAGAGCATTCTGAAGGGGGAGGGGGATCAGCCAGTTGTCGTGGTACATGTAGGTACCAACGATGTAGGTAAAAAGAGGGAGGAGGTCCTACAAGCTGAATTTAGGGAGTTAGGAGCTAAATTGAAAAGTAGGACCTCAAAGGTAGTAATCTCTGGATTGCTACCAGTGCCACGAGCTAATAAGTTTAGAGAGAGTAAGATAGATAAGCTAAATACGTGGCTTGAGCAGTGGTGCAAGGGAGAGGGATTTAAATTCTTGAGGCATTGGAACCAGTTCTTGGGGAGGAGTGACCTGTACCAAGGGGACGGTCTACACCTGAACTGTGAGGGAGCCGATGTCCTCGGGGTAATATTTTCTAGGGCGGTTCGGGAGGATTTAAACTAATTTGGCAGGGGGATGGGAACCTAGGTAGTGGAAAAGAGGGAAGTCATATGAAGTCGGAAATAGATGGTAGAAAGGTGAGAAGCAATAAGCAAAGGAGAGAAACACAAAGGGCCAAACTAATTCATAATGAGAGTGTGAAAAAAGCAAGCCTGAAGGCTTTGTATCTTAATGCTAGAAGCATTAGGAACAAGGTGGATGAATTAGTTGTGGAAATAGAGGTAAACAAGTATGATTTGATTGGGATTACAGAAACGTGGCTGCAGGGTGGGCAAGGCTGGGAACTTAACATCCAGGGATATACAATATTTAGGAAGGATCGGCAAAAAGGTAGGGGAGGTGGGGTAGCATTGCTGGTAAAGGAGGGGATTAATGCAATGGAAAGGAAGGATATTAACTCGGATGAAACGGAATCTGTATGGGTAGAAATGAGAAATAGCAAGGGGAGGAAAACGTTAGTGGGTGTGATATATAGGCCTCCAAATAGTAATATGGAGGTGAGGGAAGGCATAAAAAGGGAAATTAGAGAAGCGTGCGATAAGAGCACAGCTGTCATCATGGGTGACTTTAATTTACATATTGATTGGACTACCCAAACTAGTAAAAATTCTGAGGAGGAGGAATTCCTGGAATGTTTTCGGGACGGTTATCTGGACCAATATGTCGAGGAGCCGACTCGAGATCAGGCCATTTTAGACTGGGTATTGTGCAATGAGAAGGGACTTATCAGCAATCTTCTTGTACGAGGCCCCTTGGGTCAGAGCGATCATAATATGATCGAGCTCTCAGTCGAGATGGAGAGTGAGGAAATTGAATCAGAGACTAAGGTCCAGAACTTAAATAAAGGGAATTACGAGGGTATGAGACGGGAATTGGGTAAGATTGATTGGGTGGTGTTTCTGGGGGGATTGACAGTGGATAGACAATGGCAAGCATTCAAAGATAGAATGGAAGAATTCCAGAACATGTTTATACCAGTTTGGCACAAAAATAAACCTAAAAAGGTGACTCAACCGTGGATAACGAGGGAAATTAGGGACAGCATAAAATCAAAAAAAAGGGCATATCAACTGGCAAAAAAAAGCACCAGACCGGAAGATTGGGGGCAGTACAAGATACAGCAAAAGAGGACAAAGGGATTAATCAGGAAGGGGAAAATAGAATACGAAAGTAAACTTGCAGCAAACATAAAGACAGACTGCAAAAGCTTTTATCGGTATATCAGGAGGAAAAGACTGGTAAAATCCCAAGTCGGTCCCTTGCAGTCCGATTCGGGAGAATATATAATGGAGAATAAGGAAATGGCAGACCAATTAAACTCATACTTTGGTTCTGTATTCACAGAGGAGGACACAAATAACCTCCCAGGAATATCAGCAAACATAGGGACTAATGAGAGGGAGGAGCTGACAGAAATTAGTATCTCTAGGGATATGGTGCTGGGTAAGTTGAGGGGACTGAAGGCCGACAAATCCCCGGGGCCTGATAAACTACATCCTAGGGTACTTAAGGAGGTGGCCCTGGAGATAGCAGATGCTCTAAGGATCATCTTCCGGAACTCCATTGACTCGGGAACAGTACCCGTGGATTGGAGGGTAGCTAATGTTACCCCAATATTTAAAAAGGGGGGTAGAGAGAAAGCAGGGAATTATAGACCAGTAAGCCTTACATCGGTTGTGGGCAGAATGCTAGAGTCCATTATTAAGGATAAAATAGCGGAGCACTTGACAAATGGGGAAAGGATCGGACAGAGTCAACATGGATTTACAAAGGGTAAATCGTGTTTGACTAATCTGCTGGAATTTTTTGAGGAAGTAACTGGTAAAATAGATGGGGGAGAGCCAGTGGATGTGGTGTATCTTGACTTCCAGAAAGCCTTCGATAAGGTTCCACACAAAAGATTATCATGCAAAATTAAGGCTCATGGGATTGGGGGCAAAGTATTAACGTGGATAGAGAACTGGCTGGCGGATAGAAAACAGAGAGTTGGAATAAACGGCTCGTTTTCGGAGTGGCAGGCAGTGACCAGCGGGGTGCCGCAAGGATCTGTCCTGGGACCCCAGCTGTTCACAATATATATAAATGATCTGGATCAGGGAATTGGATGCAATATTTCCAAATTCGCTGACGACACTAAACTAGGAGGAGGGGTGGGCTCTGATGAGGATGTCAGGAGGCTACAGTGCGATTTGGACAGGTTGGGGGAATGGGCGGATACGTGGCAGATGCACTATAATGTGGATAAATGCGAGGTTATCCACTTTGGGGGTAAAAACAGGAGGGTAGATTATTATCTAAACGGCAATAGATTGGGAGATGGGGAAGTGCAGAGGGACCTGGGTGTTCTTGTGCACCAGTCACTGAAGGAGAGCATGCAGGTGCAACAGGCGATTAAGAAGGCAAATGGTATGTTGGCCTTCATATCAAGGGGGTTCGAGTATAGGAATAGGGATACCTTACTACAGCTGTACAAGGTGCTGGTGAGACCGCATCTGGAGTATTGTGTACAGTTTTGGTCGCCCCATCTGCGGAAGGATGTTCTTGCCATGGAAAGAGTGCAACGGCGATTCACCAGGCTGATACCTGGAATGGCGGGAATGACCTACGAAGAGAGATTAAATAGTTTGGGCTTGTACTCACTGGAGTTTAGAAGATTGAGAGGTGATCTCATCGAAACATATAAAATTATGGCAGGCCTGGACAGGCTGAATTCAGAGAGAATGTTTCCAATGGCCGGGGAGCACAGAACCAGGGGCCACAGTCTAAAAATAGCGGGCAAATCATTTAAAACAGAGATGAGGAAGAATTTCTTCACTCAAAGAGTGGTGAGCCTGTGGAATTCCCTGCCACAGAGGGCTGCGAAGGCTAATTCAATAAATATTTTCAAGAGAGAATTGGATATATTTCTGAAGGCTAAGGGGATTAAGGGTTACGGAGAAAAGGCGGGGACGGGGTACTGAACTGGTAAGATCAGCTATGATCTCAGACGAAGATCAGCCATGATCTCATTGAATGGCGGAGCAGGCTCGAAGGGCCGAATGGCCTACTCCTGTTCCTATCTCTATGTTTCTATGTTTCCCCCCAGTCGCCCGCTCTCTTCCCCCCAGTCGCCCTCTCTCTTCCCCCCAGTCGCCCTCTCTCTTCCCCCCAGTCGCCCTCTCTCTTCCCCCCAGTCGCCCTCTCTCTTCCCCCCAGTCGCCCTCTCTCTTCCCCCCAGTTGCCCTCTCTCTTCCCCCCAGTCGCCCTCTCTCTTCCCCCCAGTCGCCCTCTCTCTTCCCCCCAGTCGCCCTCTCTCTTCCCCCCAGTCGCCCTCTCTCTTCCCCCCAGTCGCTCTCTCTCTTCCCCCAGTCGCCCGCTCTCTTCCCCCCAGTCGCTCTCTCTCTTCCCCCAGTCGCTCTCTCTCTTCCCCCAGTCGCTCTCTCTCTTCCCCCACAGTCGCTCGCTCTCTTCCCCCCAGTCGCTCTCTCTCTTCCCCCCAGTCGCTCTCTCTCTTCCCCCCAGTCGCTCTCTCTCTTCCCCCCAGTCGCTCTCTCTCTTCCCCCCAGTCGCTCTCTCTCTTCCCCCAGTCGCTCTCTCTCTTCCCCCGTCGCTCTCTCTCTTCCCGTCTCTCTCTTCCCCAGTCGCTCTCTCTCTTCCCCCAGTCGCTCTCTCTCTTCCCCCCAGTCGCTCTCTCTCTTCCCCCAGTCGCTCTCTCTCTTCCCCCCAGTCGCTCTCTCTCTTCCCCCCAGTCGCTCTCTCTCTTCCCCCCAGTCGCTCTCTCTCTTCCCCCCAGTCGCTCTCTCTCTTCCCCCCAGTCGCTCTCTCTCTTCCCCCCAGTCGCTCTCTCTCTCTTCCCCCAGTCGCTCTCTCTCTTCCCCCCAGTCGCTCTCTCTCTTGCCCCCAGTCGCTCTCTCTCTTGCCCCCAGTCGCTCTCTCTCTTCCCCCAGTCGCTCTCTCTCTTGCCCCCAGTCGCTCTCTCTCTTGCCCCCAGTCGCTCTCTCTCTTGCCCCCAGTCGCTCTCTCTCTTGCCCCCAGTCGCTCTCTCTCTTGCCCCCAGTCGCTCTCTCTCTTGCCCCCAGTCGCTCTCTCTCTTGCCCCCAGTCGCTCTCTCTCTTGCCCCCAGTCGCTCTCTCTCTTGCCCCCAGTCGCTCTCTCTCTTGCCCCCAGTCGCTCTCTCTCTTGCCCCCAGTCGCTCTCTCTCTTGCCCCAGTCGCTCTCTCTCTTGCCCCCAGTCGCTCTCTCTCTTGCCCCCAGTCGCTCTCTCTCTTGCCCCCAGTCGCTCTCTCTCTTGCCCCCAGTCGCTCTCTCTCTTGCCCCCAGTCGCTCTCTCTCTTCCCCCAGTCGCTCTCTCTCTTCCCCCCAGTCGCTCTCTCTCTTCCCCCCAGTCGCTCTCTCTCTTCCCCCCAGTCGCTCTCTCTCTTCCCCCCAGTCGCGCTCTCTCTTCCCCCCAGTCGCTCTCTCTCTTCCCCCCAGTCGCCCTCTCTCTTCCCCCCCCAGTCGCTATCTCTTCCCCCCAGTCGCTCTCTCTTCCCCCCAGTCGCTCTCTCTTCCCCCCAGTCGCTCTCTCTCTTCCCCCCAGTCGCTCTATCTCTTCCCCCCCAGTCGCTCTCTCTCTTCCCCCGCAATCGCTCTCTCTCTTCCCCCCCCCCAGTCGCTCACTCTCTTCCCCCCCAGTAGCTCCCACTCTTCCCCCGCAGTCGCTGTCTCTATTCCTCCCAGTCGCTCTCTCTCTCTTCCAACAACAACATGCCCTCGAAAAAGCCTCGGCACCGCTGGGCACCCCCAGCTAGTCTATATATATAAAAGACCTCGTCTGTCTGTCTGTCTGTTCTCTATACGTTCGAAAGTTATAGAGCGTATCTACACGCGCGTCACATCAAAAGAAAGCTTACGATTACGGACCGGTCATAGGCGTATTTACTTTTCCGCCAGACAAAAATCGTGCCCACGGTATCCCAAAAACGTTCAAAGTCATAATTTAATAGGGCAAAGTCAGCATGGTTTTATGAAGGGGAAGTCATGTTTGACAAATTTGCTGGAGTTCTTTGAGGAAGTAACATATAGGGTGGATAAAGGGGAACCAGTGGACGTAGTGTATTTAGACTTCCAAAAGGGATTTGACAAGTTGCCACACGAAAGATTATTGCTTAAGATAAAATATCACGGGATTGGGGTTAATATTCTGGCATGGATAGAGGATTGGCTATCTAACAGAAGGCAGAGAGTTGGGATAAATGGTTCATTCTCAGACTGGCAATCAGTAACTAGTGGTGTTCCGCAGGGGTCAGTGCTGGGTCCCCAACTCTTTACAACCTATATTAACGATTTGGAGGAGGGGACCGAGTGTAACATATCAAAGTTTGCAGATGATACTAAGATGGGAGGGAAAGTAGTGAGTGAGGAGGACATAAAAAAACCTGCAAGGGGACATAGACAGGCTAAGTAAGTGGGCAGAGATTTGGCAGATGGAATACAATACTGGAAAGTGTGAGGTTATGCACTTTGGCAGGAAAAATCATAGAGCAAGTTATTATCTTAATGGCAAGAAACTGGAAAGTACTGAAGTACAAAGGGATCTGGGGGGTCCTGGTGCACGAAACTCAAAAGGTTAGTATGCAGGTGCAGCAAGTGATTAAGAAGGCCAATGGAATGTTGGCTTTCATTGCTAGGGGGATAGAATATAAAAATAGGGAGGTATTGCTTCAGTTGTACAAGGTATTGGTGAGACCGCACCTGGAATACTGCATACAGTTTTGGTGTCCATACTTAAGAAAAGATATACTTGCTCTCGAATCAGTACAAAGAAGGTTCACTCGGTTAATCCCGGGGATGAGGGGGTGGACATATGAGGAGAGGTTGAGTAGATTGGGACTCTACTCATTGGAGTTCAGAAGAATGAGAGGCGATCTTATTGAAACATATAAGATTGTGAAGGGGTTGGATCGGGCGGATGCGGGGAGGATGTTCCCGATGATGGGTGAAACTAGAACTAGGGGGCATAGTCTAAGAATAAGGGGCTGCTCTTTCAAAACTGAGATGAGGAGGAACTACTTCACTCAGAGGGTGGTTGGTCCATGGAATATGCTGCCCCAAAAAGCTGTAGTAGCTACATCATTACATAAATTTAAAACAGAAATAGACAGTTTCCTAGAAGTAAAGGGAATGAAGGGTTACGGGGAACGGGCAGGAATTTGGACATGAGTCTAGGACCGGATCGGTCATGGCCCTGTGGGTAGCGGAGCGGGCCCAGGGGCTGTGTAGCCTGATCCTGCTCCTATTTCGTGTGTCTAATTCTGTTAGATTCAGGAGATGGTTCTGTGATAGTGGATTGGCGGCTAGGATCAGATCAGCCATGATCTTATTGAATGGCGGAGCAGGCTCGAGGGGCCGATTGGCCTACTCCTGCTCCTATTTCTTATGTTCTTATGTAAAATTCCGCTCATTAAATGGGAAAAGGTCCGCTCATTTGCTCATTAGCATTGAGTGACGTGAAGTTTGACCAATCATGCGGTCGAGCGACCTGACAGTTGACCGACGGTTGACCAATCGCTGCATCGCGGGGGCGGGTTCATTGCGCGGGCGGGCGGGCCATTCTACAGTTGAGTGTTGAGTGACTTGACGATTGACCAATCCTACGCTTCGGTGACCTGACGTGTGTGGGCGGGCCTTATCATTCTGAACCGAGGTGAGTGGCCGCCATCTTGATTCATCACCATTTTTTTCCCACACTTTCTGTGTGTTAGGGAACTAAGGAAAATAACAATTTATTTGAGTTTTAAATTGTATTTAGCAACAGTAGGAAATGAAGTGATCCCCTGCCCTTCGCCCGGAGGCTCGCCTACTTTGACGGCCGTTTCGAGCGGATGTGCCGGCGCCGGGCGCGGCCTAGCAGCCCAGGAAGCCTGGGCCTTGAGTTGCGGGCTGTGCCGGGAGCCGCCGCGCACAAATCTTCCCCGCGGCGTCAACAGCCCCGCCCCAGAGCCCGCCCCAAAGCCACCAGGTCACCGGCCGCCGCGCACAAAACTTCCCCGCGGCGTCAACAGCCCCGCCCCAGAGCCCGAACCAAAGCCACCAGGTCAGCGGCCGCGGCGGGCCATGCCGTGAGCTGCCACGCACAAAACTTCCCCGCGGCGTCAACAGCCCCGCCCGAGAGACCAACCCAAAGCCATCAAGTGAGCGGCCGCGTCGGCCCAGTCTCTCACACTCCCAATCCCTCTCTCTCTCACACTCCCAATCTCTCTCTCACACTCCCAATCTCTCTCTCTCTCACACTCCCAATCTCTCTCTCTCTCACACTCCCAATCTCTCTCTCTCTCACACTCCCAATCTCTCTCTCTCACACTCCCACTCTCTCTCTCTCACACTCCCAGTCTCTCTCTCTCTCTCACACTCCCAATCTCTCACACTCCCAATCTCTCGCACTCCCAATCTCTCGCTCTCTCTCACTCCCAATCTCTCTCTCTCTCACACTCCCAATCTCTCTCTCTCACACTCCCAATCTCTCTCTCTCTCACACTCCCAATCTCTCTCTCTCTCACACTCCCAATCTCTCTCTGTCACACTCCCACTCTCTCTCTCTCACACTCCCAGACTCTCTCTCTCTCACACTCCCAATCTCTCGCTCTCTCGCACTCCCAATCTCTCGCTCTCTCACACTCCCAATCTCTCTCTCTCTCACACTCCCAATCTCTCTCTCTCACACTCCCACTCTCTCACTCTCACACTCCCAGTCTCTCTCTCTCTCTCACACTCCCAATCTCTCACACTCCCAATCTCTCGCACTCCCAATCTCTCGCTCTCTCTCACTCCCAATCTCTCTCTCTCTCACACTCCCAATCTCTCTCTCTCTCGCACTCCCAATCTCTCTCTCTCTCACACTCCCAATCTCTCTCTCTCACACTCCCAATCTCTCTCTCTCTCACACTCCCAATCTCTCTCTCTCTCACACTCCCAATCTCTCTCTCTCTCACACTCCCAATCTCTCTCTGTCACACTCCCACTCTCTCTCTCTCACACTCCCAGACTCTCTCTCTCTCACACTCCCAATCTCTCGCTCTCTCGCACTCCCAATCTCTCGCTCTCTCTCACTTCCAATCTCTCTCTCGCACTCCCAATCTCTCGCTCTCTCTCACTTCCAATCTCTCTCTCACACTCCCAATCTCTCTCTCTCTCACACTCCCAATCACTCTCTCTCTCACACTCCCAATCTCTCTCTCACACTCCCAATCTCTCTCTCTCTCACACTCCCAATCTCTCTCTCTCACACTCCCAATCTCTCTCTCTCACTCCCAATCTCTCTCTCACACTCCCAATCTCTCTCTCACACTCCCAATCTCTCTCTCTCTCACACTCCCAATCTCTCTCACACTCCCAATCTTTCTCTCTCTCACACTCCCAATCTCTCTCTCACACTCCCAATCTCTCTCTCTCACTCCCAATCTCTCTCTCTCTCACACTCCCAATCTCTCTCTCTCACACTCCCAATCTCTCTCTCTCTCACACTCCCAATCTCTCTCTCTCACACTCCCAATCTCTCTCTCTCACACTCCCAGTCTCTCTCTCTCACACTCCCAATCTCTCTCTCTCTCACACTCCCAATCTCTCTCTCTCTCACACTCCCAATCTCTCTCACACTCCCAATCTCTCCCTCATACTCCCAATCTCTCTCTCTCACACACTCCCAATCTCTCTCTCTCACACGCCCAGTCTCTCTCTCTCACACTCCCAATCTCTCTCTCTCACACTCCCAATCTCTCTCTCTCACACTCCCAATCTCTCTCTCTCCCACTCCCAATCTCTCTCTCTCTCACACTCCCAATCTCTCTCTCTCTCACACTCCCAATCTCTCTCTCTCTCACACTCCCAATCTCTCTCTCTCATACTCCCAATCTCTCTCACACTCCCAATCTCTCTCTCTCTCACACTCCCAATTTCTCTCTCTCACACTCCCAATCTCTCTCTCTCACACTCCCAATCTCTCTCTCTCACACTCCCAATCTCTCTCTCTCTCACACTCCCAATCTCTCTCTCTCACACGCCCAGTCTCTCTCTCTCACACTCCCAATCTCTCTCTCACACTCCCAATCTCTCTCTCTCACACACCCAATCACTCTCTCGCACACTCCCAATCTCTCTCTCTCTCACACTCCCAATCTCTCTCTCTCTCACACTCCCAATCTCTCTCTCTCTCACACTCCCAGTCTCTCTCTCACACTCCCAATCTCTCTCTCTCACACTCCCAGTCTCTCTCTCTATCTCACACTCCCAATCTCTCTCTCTCTCACACTCCCAATCTCTCACACTCCCAATCTCTCTCTCTCTCACACTCCCAATCTCTCTCTCTCTCTCACTCCCAATCTCTCTCTCTCTCACACTCCCAATCTCTCTCTCACACACTCCCAATCTCTCTCTCTCTCACCCTCCCAATCGCTCTCTCTCTCTCACTCCCAATCTCTCTCTGTCTCACACTCCCAATCACTCTCTCTCACACTCCCAATCTCTCTCTCTCTCACACTCCCAGTCTCTCTCTCTCACACACTCCCAGTCTCTCTCTCTCACACTCCCAATCTCTCTCAATTCAATTCAATTCAAATCGCTTTATTGGCATGATAAGGTACATCTTATGTTGCCAAAGCATCGAAAAACATTTATGGTTGAACACATAAACGCAGATCTATTCAAACAGTGTATAAACAGATATATCCCTGAGTGTATATATATACATTCGTATAATTTATATATACTCTTTTCTTAGGTTTACTGTTGGTCCCTCTGTTTATGGCAAGCTGTAACATCGTGTGCCGCTAAGGTTACACAATTTCTCTGTTCCCCTAGTAGGTATGGGAGTTTTTGGTCGTCATTCAAATTTCTGAATTCAGGGCATATTTTTGTGAATTTTTGGTAGAAATTCTCCCTGATGCCCTCTCTCACACTCCCAATATCTCTCTCTCACACTCCCAATCTCTCTCTCTCTCTCACACCCCCAATCTCTCTCTCTCACACTCCCAATCTCTCTCTCTCTCACACTCCCAATCTCTCTCTCTCTCACACTCCCAATCTCTCTCTCTCACACTCCCAATCTCTCCCTCTCACTCCCAATCTCTCTCTCACACTCCCAATCTCTCTCTCACACTCCCAATCTCACTCTCTCTCACACTCCCAATCTCTCTCACACTCCCAATCTTTCTCTCTCTCACACTCCCAATCTCTCTCTCACACTCCCAATCTCTCTCTCTCTCTCACTCCCAATCTCTCTCTCTCGCACACTCCCAATCTCTCTCTCTCACACTCCCAATCTCTCTCTCTCTCACACTCCCAATCTCTCTCTCTCACATTCCCAATCTCTCTCTCTCACACTCCCAGTCTCGCTCTCTCACACTCCAAATCTCTCTCTCTCTCACACTCCCAATCTCTCTCTCTCTCACACTCCCAATCTCTCTCTCTCACACTCCCAATCTCTCTCTCACACTCCCAATCTCTCTCTCTCACACTCCCAATCTCTCTCTCTCACACTCCCAATCTCTCTCTCTCCCACTCCCAATCTCTCTCTCTCTCACACTCCCAATCTCTCTCTCTCTCACACTCCCAATCTCTCTCTCTCTCACACTCCCAATCTCTCTCTCTCACACTCCCAATCTCTCTCTCACACTCCCAATCTCTCTCTCTCACACACTCCCAATCTCTCTCTCTCACACGCCCAGTCTCTCTCTCTCACACTCCCAATCTCTCTCTCTCACACTCCCAATCTCTCTCTCTCCCACTCCCAATCACTCTCTCTCTCACACTCCCAATCTCTCTCTCTCTCTCACATTCCCAATCTCTCTCTCTCTCACACTCCCAATCTCTCTCTCTCATACTCCCAATCTCTCTCTCTCACACTCCCAATCTCTCTCTCTCTCACACTCCCAATCTCTCTCTCTCACACTCCCAATCTCTCTCTCTCACACTCCCAATCTCTCTCTCTCACACTCCCAATCTCTCTCTCTCTCACACTCCCAATCTCTCTCTCTCACACGCCCAGTCTCTCTCTCTCACACTCCCAATCTCTCTCTCTCACACTCCCAATCTCTCTCTCTCACACACCCAATCACTCTCTCGCACACTCCCAATCTCTCTCTCTCTCACACTCCCAATCTCTCTCTCTCTCACACTCCCAATCTCTCTCTCTCTCACACTCCCAGTCTCTCTCTCACACTCCCAATCTCTCTCTCTCACACTCCCAGTCTCTCTCTCTCTCTCACACTCCCAATCTCTCTCTCTCTCACACTCCCAATCTCTCACACTCCCAATCTCTCTCTCTCTCACACTCCCAATCTCTCTCTCTCTCTCACTCCCAATCTCTCTCTCTCACACTCCCAATCTCTCTCTCACACACTCCCAATCTCTCTCTCTCTCACACTCCCAATCGCTCTCTCTCTCTCACTCCCAATCTCTCTCTGTCTCACACTCCCAATCACTCTCTCTCACACTCCCAGTCTCTCTCTCTCACACACTCCCAGTCTCTCTCTCTCACACTCCCAATCTCTCTCAATTCAACTCAATTCAAATCGCTTTATTGGCATGATAAGGTACATCTTATGTTGCCAAAGCATCGAAAAACATTTATGGCTGAACACATAAACGCAGATCTATTCAAACAGTGTATAAACAGATATATCCCTGAGTGTATATATATACATTCGTATAATTTATATATACTCTTTTCTTAGGTTTACTGTTGGTCCCTCTGTTTATGGCAAGCTGTAACATAGTGTGCCTCTAAGGTTACACAATTTCTTTGTTCCCCTAGTAGGTATGGGAGTTTTTGGTCGTCATTCAAATTTCTAAATTCAGGGCATATTTTTGTGAATTTTTGGTAGAAATTCTCCCTGATGCCCTCTCTCACACTCCCAATCTCTCTCTCTCACACTCCCAATCTCTCTCTCTCACACTCCCAATCTCTCTCTCACACTCCCAATCTCTCTCTCTCTCACACTCCCAATCTCTCTCTCTCACATTCCCAATCTCTCTCTCTCACACTCCCAGTCTCTCTCTCTCACACTCCCAATCTCTCTCTCTCTCACACTCCCAACTCTCTCTCTCTCACACTCCCAATCTCTCTCTCTCACACTCCCAATCTCTCTCTCACACTCCCAATCTCTCTCTCTCACACTCCCAATCTCTCTCTCTCACACTCCCAATCTCTCTCTCTCTCACACTCCCAATCTCTCTCTCTCTCACACTCCCAATCTCTCTCTCTCTCACACTCCCAATCTCTCTCTCACACTCCCAATCTCTCTCTCTCTCTCACTCCCAATCTCTCTCTCACACTCCCAATCTCTCTCACACTCCCAATCTCTCTCTCTCTCACACTCCCAATCTCTCTCTCCCACACTCCCAATCTCTCTCTCTCACACTCCCAGTCTCTCTATCTCACACGCCCAATCTCTCTCTCACACACTCCCAATCTCTCTCTCTCACACGCCCAGTCTCTCTCTCTCACACTCCCAATCTCTCTCTCTCACACTCCCAATCTCTCTCTCTCACACTCCCAATCTCTCTCTCTCCCACTCCCAATCTCTCTCTCTCTCACACTCCCAATCTCTCTCTCTCTCTCACACTCCCAATCTCGCTCTCTCTCACACTCCCAATCTCTCTCTCTCACACTCCCAATCTCTCTCTCACACTCCCAATCTCTCTCTCTCACACACTCCCAATCTCTCTCTCTCACACGCCCAGTCTCTCTCTCTCACACTCCCAATCTCTCTCTCTCACACTCCCAATCTCTCTCTCTCACACTCCCAATCTCTCTCTCTCCCACTCCCAATCTCTCTCTCTCTCACACTCCCAATCTCTCTCTCTCTCTCACACTCCCAATCTCTCTCTCTCTCACACTCCCAATCTCTCTCTCTCATACTCCCAATCTCTCTCTCTCACACTCCCAATCTCTCTCTCTCTCACACTCCCAATCTCTCTCTCTCACACTCCCAATCTCTCTCTCTCACACTCCCAATCTCTCTCTCTCACACTCCCAATCTCTCTCTCTCTCACACTCCCAATCTCTCTCTCTCACACGCCCAGTCTCTCTCTCTCACACTCCCAATCTCTCTCTCTCACACTCCCAATCTCTCTCTCTCACACACCCAATCACTCTCTCGCACACTCCCAATCTCTCTCTCTCTCACACTCCCAATCTCTCTCTCTCTCACACTCCCAATCTCTCTCTCTCTCACACTCCCAGTCTCTCTCTCACACTCCCAATCTCTCTCTCTCACACTCCCAGTCTCTCTCTCTCTCTCACACTCCCAATCTCTCTCTCTCTCACACTCCCAATCTCTCACACTCCCAATCTCTCTCTCTCTCACACTCCCAATCTCTCTCTCTCTCTCACTCCCAATCTCTCTCTCTCTCACACTCCCAATCTCTCTCTCACACACTCCCAATCTCTCTCTCTCTCACACTCCCAATCGCTCTCTCTCTCTCACTCCCAATCTCTCTCTGTCTCACACTCCCAATCTCTCTCTCTCTCACACTCCCAATCTCTCTCTCTCTCACACTCCCAATCTCTCTCTCTCACACTCCCAATCTCTCTCTCACACTCCCAATCTCTCTCTCTCACACTCCCAATCTCTCTCTCTCCCACTCCCAATCTCTCTCTCTCCCACTCCCAATCTCTCTCTCTCTCACACTCCCAATCTCTCTCTCTCTCACACTCCCAATCTCTCTCTCTCTCACACTCCCAATCTCTCTCTCACACTCCCAATCTCTCTCTCTCTCTCACTCCCAATCTCTCTCTCACACTCCCAATCTCTCTCTCTCACACTCCCAATCTCTCTCTCTCTCACACTCCCAATCTCTCTCTCTCACACTCCCAATCTCTCTCTCTCACACTCCCAGTCTCTCTATCTCACACGCCCAATCTCTCTCTCTCTCACACTCCCAATCTCTCTCTCTCTCACACTCCCAATCTCTCTCTCTCACACTCCCAATCTCTCTCTCACACTCCCAATCTCTCTCTCTCACACACTCCCAATCTCTCTCTCTCACACGCCCAGTCTCTCTCTCTCACACTCCCAATCTCTCTCTCTCACACTCCCAATCTCTCTCTCTCACACTCCCAATCTCTCTCTCTCCCACTCTCAATCTCTCTCTCTCTCACACTCCCAATCCTCTCTCTCTCTCACACCTCCCAATCTCTCTCTCTCACACTCCCAATCTCTCTCTCTCACACTCCCAATCTCTCTCTCACACTCCCAATCTCTCTCTCTCACACACTCCCAATCTCTCTCTCTCACACGCCCAGTCTCTCTCTCTCACACTCCCAATCTCTCTCTCTCACACTCCCAATCTCTCTCTCTCACACTCCCAATCTCTCTCTCTCCCACTCCCAATCTCTCTCTCTCTCACACTCCCAATCTCTCTCTCTCTCTCACACTCCCAATCTCTCTCTCTCTCACACTCCCAATCTCTCTCTCTCATACTCCCAATCTCTCTCTCTCACACTCCCAATCTCTCTCTCTCTCACACTCCCAATCTCTCTCTCTCACACTCCCAATCTCTCTCTCTCACACTCCCAATCTCTCTCTCTCACCACTCCCAATCTCTCTCTCTCTCACACTCCCAATCTCTCTCTCTCACACGCCCAGTCTCTCTCTCTCACACTCCCAATCTCTCTCTCTCACACTCCCAATCTCTCTCTCTCACACACCCAATCACTCTCTCGCACACTCCCAATCTCTCTCTCTCTCACACTCCCAATCTCTCTCTCTCTCACACTCCCAATCTCTCTCTCTCTCACACTCCCAGTCTCTCTCTCACACTCCCAATCTCTCTCTCTCACACTCCCAGTCTCTCTCTCTCTCTCACACTCCCAATCTCTCTCTCTCTCACACTCCCAATCTCTCACACTCCCAATCTCTCTCTCTCTCACACTCCCAATCTCTCTCTCTCTCACTCCCAATCTCTCTCTCTCTCACACTCCCAATCTCTCTCTCACACACTCCCAATCTCTCTCTCTCTCACACTCCCAATCGCTCTCTCTCTCTCACTCCCAATCTCTCTCTGTCTCACACTCCCAATCACTCTCTCTCACACTCCCAATCTCTCTCTCTCTCACACTCCCAGTCTCTCTCTCTCACACACTCCCAGTCTCTCTCTCTCACACTCCCAATCTCTCTCAATTCAATTCAATTCAAATCGCTTTATTGGCATGATAAGGTACATCTTATGTTGCCAAAGCATCGAAAAAACATTTATGGTTCAACACATAAACGCAGATCTATTCAAACAGTGTATAAACAGATATATCCCTGAGTGTATATATATACATTCGTATAATTTATATATACTCTTTTCTTAGGTTTACTGTTGGTCCCTCTGTTTATGGCAAGCTGTAACATCGTGTGCCGCTAAGGTTACACAATTTCTCTGTTCCCCTAGTAGGTATGGGAGTTTTTGGTCGTCATTCAAATTTCTGAATTCAGGGCATATTTTTGTGAATTTTTGGTAGAAATTCTCCCTGATGCCCTCTCTCACACTCCCAATATCTCTCTCTCACACTCCCAATCTCTCTCTCTCTCTCACACCCCCCAATCTCTCTCTCTCACACTCCCAATCTCTCTCTCTCTCACACTCCCAATCTCTCTCTCTCTCACACTCCCAATCTCTCTCTCTCACACTCCCAATCTCTCTCTCTCACTCCCAATCTCTCTCTCACACTCCCAATCTCTCTCTCACACTCCCAATCTCACTCTCTCTCACACTCCCAATCTCTCTCACACTCCCAATCTTTCTCTCTCTCACACTCCCAATCTCTCTCTCACACTCCCAATCTCTCTCTCTCTCTCACTCCCAATCTCTCTCTCTCGCACACTCCCAATCTCTCTCTCTCACACTCCCAATCTCTCTCTCTCTCACACTCCCAATCTCTCTCTCTCACATTCCCAATCTCTCTCTCTCACACTCCCAGTCTCGCTCTCTCACACTCCAAATCTCTCTCTCTCTCACACTCCCAATCTCTCTCTCTCTCACACTCCCAATCTCTCTCTCTCACACTCCCAATCTCTCTCTCACACTCCCAATCTCTCTCTCACACTCCCAATCTCTCTCTCTCACACTCCCAATCTCTCTCTCTCACACTCCCAATCTCTCTCTCTCTCACACTCCCAATCTCTCTCTCTCTCACACTCCCAATCTCTCTCTCTCACACTCCCAATCTCTCTCTCTCACTCCCAATCTCTCTCTCACACTCCCAATCTCTCTCTCACACTCCCAATCTCACTCTCTCTCACACTCCCAATCTCTCTCACACTCCCAATCTTTCTCTCTCTCACACTCCCAATCTCTCTCTCTCTCACACTCCCAGTCTCTCTCTCACACTCCCAATCTCTCTCTCTCACACTCCCAGTCTCTCTCTCTCTCTCACACTCCCAATCTCTCTCTCTCTCACACTCCCAATCTCTCACACTCCCAATCTCTCTCTCTCTCACACTCCCAATCTCTCTCTCTCTCACTCCCAATCTCTCTCTCTCTCACACTCCCAATCTCTCTCTCTCACACTCCCAGTCTCTCTCTCTATCTCACACTCCCAATCTCTCTCTCTCTCACACTCCCAATCTCTCACACTCCCAATCTCTCTCTCTCTCACACTCCCAATCTCTCTCTCTCTCTCACTCCCAATCTCTCTCTCTCTCACACTCCCAATCTCTCTCTCACACACTCCCAATCTCTCTCTCTCTCACCCTCCCAATCGCTCTCTCTCTCTCACTCCCAATCTCTCTCTGTCTCACACTCCCAATCACTCTCTCTCACACTCCCAATCTCTCTCTCTCTCACACTCCCAGTCTCTCTCTCTCACACACTCCCAGTCTCTCTCTCTCACACTCCCAATCTCTCTCAATTCAATTCAATTCAAATCGCTTTATTGGCATGATAAGGTACATCTTATGTTGCCAAAGCATCGAAAAACATTTATGGTTGAACACATAAACGCAGATCTATTCAAACAGTGTATAAACAGATATATCCCTGAGTGTATATATATACATTCGTATAATTTATATATACTCTTTTCTTAGGTTTACTGTTGGTCCCTCTGTTTATGGCAAGCTGTAACATAGTGTGCCGCTAAGGTTACACAATTTCTCTATTCCCCTAGTAGCTATGGGAGTTTTTGGTCGTCATTCAAATTTCTGAATTCAGGGCATATTTTTGTGAATTTTTGGTAGAAATTCTCCCTGATGCCCTCTCTCTCTCACACTCCCAATCTCTCTCTCTCACACTCCCAATCTCTCTCTCTCTCACACTCCCAATCTCTCTCTCTCACACTCCCAATCTCTCTCTCTCTCACACTCCCAATCTCTCTCTCTCTCACACTCCCAATCTCTCTCTCTCACACTCCCAATCTCTCTCTCTCACTCCCAATCTCTCTCTCACTCTCCCAATCTCTCTCTCACACTCCCAATCTCTCTCTCTCTCACACTCCTAATCTCTCTCACACTCCCAATCTTTCTCTCTCTCACACTCCCAATCTCTCTCTCACACTCCCAATCTCTCTCTCTCTCTCACTCCCAATCTCTCTCTCACACTCCCAATCTCTCTCTCTCACACTCCCAATCTCTCTCTCTCTCACACTCCCAATCTCTCTCTCTCACACTCCCAATCTCTCTCTCTCACACTCCCAGTCTCTCTCTCTCACACTCCCAATCTCTCTCTCTCTCACACTCCCAATCTCTCTCTCTCACACTCCCAATCTCTCTCTCACACTCCCAATCTCTCTCTCTCTCACACTCCCAATCTCTCTCTCTCACATTCCCAATCTCTCTCTCTCACACTCCCAGTCTCTCTCTCTCACACTCCCAATCTCTCTCTCTCTCACACTCCCAATCTCTCTCTCTCTCACACTCCCAATCTCTCTCTCTCACACTCCCAATCTCTCTCTCACACTCCCAATCTCTCTCTCTCACACTCCCAATCTCTCTCTCTCACACTCCCAATCTCTCTCTCTCCCACTCCCAATCTCTCTCTCTCTCACACTCCCAATCTCTCTCTCTCACACTCCCAATCTCTCTCTCTCTCACACTCCCAATCTCTCTCTCACACTCCCAATCTCTCTCTCTCTCTCACTCCCAATCTCTCTCTCACACTCCCAATCTCTCTCTCTCACACTCCCAATCTCTCTCTCTCTCACACTCCCAATCTCTCTCTCTCACACTCCCAATCTCTCTCTCTCACACTCCCAGTCTCTCTATCTCACACGCCCAATCTCTCTCTCTCTCACACTCCCAATCTCTCTCTCTCTCACACTCCCAATCTCTCTCTCTCACACTCCCAATCTCTCTCTCACACTCCCAATCTCTCTCTCTCACACACTCCCAATCTCTCTCTCTCACACTCCCAATCTCTCTCTCTCACACTCCCAATCTCTCTCTCTCACACTCCCAATCTCTCTCTCTCCCACTCCCAATCTCTCTCTCTCCCACTCCCAATCTCTCTCTCTCTCACACTCCCAATCTCTCTCTCACACTCCCAATCTCTCTCTCTCACACACTCCCAGTCTCTCTCTCTCACACTCCCAATCTCTCTCTCTCACACTCCCAATCTCTCTCTCTCACACTCCCAATCTCTCTCTCTCCCACTCCCAATCTCTCTCTCTCTCACACTCCCAATCTCTCTCTCTCTCTCACACTCCCAATCTCTCTCTCTCACACTCCCAATCTCTCTCTCTCACACTCCCAATCTCTCTCTCACACTCCCAATCTCTCTCTCTCACACACTCCCAATCTCTCTCTCTCACACGCCCAGTCTCTCTCTCTCACACTCCCAATCTCTCTCTCTCACACTCCCAATCTCTCTCTCTCACACTCCCAATCTCTCTCTCTCCCACTCCCAATCTCTCTCTCTCTCACACTCCCAATCTCTCTCTCTCTCACACTCCCAATCTCTCTCTCTCATACTCCCAATCTCTCTCTCTCACACTCCCAATCTCTCTCTCTCTCACACTCCCAATCTCTCTCTCTCACACTCCCAATCTC
>NC_140988.1:291376374-291446864 GCF_052327205.1 Somniosus microcephalus
CGTCGCCCGCTCCCTTCCCCCCAGTCGCTCGCTCTCTTCCCCCCAGTCGCTCGCTCGGTTCCCCCCAGTCGCTCGCTCGCTTCCCCCCAGTCGCTCGCTCTCTTCCCCCCAGTCGCTCGCACTCTTCCCCCCAGTCGCTCGCTCTCTTCCACCCCAGTCGCTCGCTCTCTTCCCCCCCAGTCGCTCGCTCTCTTCCCCCCCAGTCGCTCGCTCTCTTCTCCCCCAGTCGCTCGCTCTCTTCCCCCCCAGTCGCTCACTCTCTTCCCCCCCAGTCGCTCGCTCTCTTCCCCCCCAGTCGCTCGCTCTCTTCCCCCCCAGTCGCTCGCTCTCTTCCCCCCCAGTCGCTCGCTCTCTTCCCCCCCAGTCGCTCGCTCTCTTCCCCCCCAGTCGCTCGCTCTCTTCCCCCCCAGTCGCTCGCTCTCTTCCCCGCCAGTCCCTCGCTCTCTTCCCCCACAGTCGCTCGCTCTCTTCCCCCCCAGTCGCTCGCTCTCTTCCCCCCCAGTCGCTCGCTCTCTTGCCCCCCAGTCGCTCGCTCTCTTCCACCAAGTCGCTCGCTCTCTTCCCCCCCAGTCGCTCGCTCTCTTCCCCCCGAGTCGCTCGCTCTCTTCCCCCCCAGTCGCTCGCTCTCTTCCCCCGCAGTCGCTCGCTCTCTTCCCCCCCGTCGCTCGCTCTCTTCCCCCCCAGTCGCTCGCTCTCTTCCCCCCCAGTCGCTCGCTCTCTTCCCCCCCAGCTGCTCGCTCTCTTCCCCCCCAGTCGCTCGCTTTCTTCCCCCCCAGTCGCTCGCACTCTTCCCCCCCAGTCGCTCGCTCTCATCCCCCCAGTCGCTCTCTCTCTTCCCCCCCAGTCGCTCGCTCTCTTCCCCCCCAGTCGCTCGCTCTCTTCTGCCCCAGTCGCTCGCTCTCTTCCCCCCCAGTCGCTCGCTCTCTTCCCCCCCAGTCGCTCGCTCTCTTCCCCCCCAGTCGCTCGCTCTCTTCCCCCCCAGTCGCTCGCTGTCATCCCCCCAGTCGCTCTCTCTCTTCCCCCCCCAGTCGCTCTATCTCTTCCCCCCAGTCGCTCGCTCTCTTCCCCCCCAGTCGCTCTCTCTCTCCCCCCAGTCGCTCTCTCTCTTCCCCCAGTCGCTCTCTCCCTTCCCCCCAGTCGCTCTCTCTCTTCCCCCCCCAGTCGCCCTCTCTCTTCCCCCGCAGTCGCCCTCTCTTTCCCCCCAGTCGCTCTCTCTCTTTCCCCCCAGTCGCTCTCCCTCTTCACCCCCAGTCGCTCTCTCTCTTCCCCCCGAGTCGCTCTCTCTCTTCCCCCCCCAGTCGCTCTCTCTCTTCCCCCCAGTCGCTCTCTCTTCCCCCCGAGTCGCTCTCTCTCTTCCCCCCAGTCGCTCTCTCTCTTCCCCAGTCGCTCTCTCTCTTCCCCCAGTCGATCTCTGTCTTCCCCCCAGTCGATCTCTCTCTTCCCCCCAGTTGTTCTCTCTCTTCCCCCAGTGGCTTTCTCTCTTCCCCCCAGTCGCTCTCTCTCTTCCCCCCAGTCGCTCTCTCCTTCCCCCCCAGTCGCTCTCTCTCTTCCCCCAGTCGCTCTCTCTCTTCCCCCCCCAGTCGCTCTCTCTCTTCACCACCAGTCGCTCTCTCTCTACCCCCCCGTCGCTCTCTCTCTTCCCCCCCCAGTCGCTCTCTCTCTTCCCCCCCAGTCGCTTTCTCTCTTCCCCCTCCCAGTCGCTCTATCTCTTCCCCCCCACAGTCGCTCGCTCTCTTCCACCCCAGTCGCTCGCTCTCTTCCCCCCCAGTCGCTCGCTCTCTTCCCCCCAGTCGCTCGCTCTCTTCCCCCCCAGTCGCTCGCTCTCTTCCCCCCAGTCGCTCGCTCTCATCCCCCCAGTCGCTCTCTCTCTTCCCCCCCAGTCGCTCGCTCTCTTCCCCCCCAGTCGCTCGCTCTCTTCTCCCCCAGTCGCTCGCTCTCTTCCCCCAGTCGCTCGCTCTCTTCCCCCCAGTCGCTCGCTCTCTTCCCCCCCAGTCGCCCTCTCTCTTTCCCCCCAGTCGCTCTCCCCTCTTCACCCCCAGTCGATCTCTCTCTTCCCCCCAGTCGCTCTCTCTCTTCCCCCCCCAGTCGCTCTATCTCTTCCCCCAGTCGCTCGCTGTCTTCCCCCCAGTCGCTCTCTCTCTCCCCCCCAGTCGCTCTCTCTCTTCCCCCAGTCGCTCTCTCGCTTCCCCCCATTCGCTCTCTCTCTTCCCCCCAGTCGCTCTCTCTGTTCCCCCCCCAGTCGCCCTCTCTCTTCCCCCGCAGTCGCCCTCTCTTTCCCCCCAGTCGCTCTCTCTCTTTCCCCCCAGTCGTTCTCCCTCTTCACCCCCAGTCGCTCTCTCTCTTCCCCCCCAGTCGCTCTCTCTCTTCCCCCCCCCAGTCGCTCTCTCTCTTCCCCCCCAGTCGCTCTCTCTTCCCCCCGAGTCGCTCTCTCTCTTCCCCCAGTCGCTCTCTCTCTTCCCCCAGTCGATCTCTGTCTTCCCCCCCGTCGATCTCTCTCTTCCCCCAGTCGTTCTCTCTCTTCCCCCCAGTGGCTTTCTCTCTTCCCCCCAGTCGCTCTCTCTCTTCCCCCCAGTCGCTCTCTCTTCCCCCCCAGTCGCTCTCTCTCTTCCCCCAGTCGCTCTCTCTCTTCCCCCCCAGTCGCTCTCTCTCTTCCCCCCCAGTCGCTCTCTCTCTTCCCCCCCGTCGCTCTCTCTCTTCCCCCCCCAGTCGCTCTCTCACTTCCCCCCCAGTCGCTCTCTCTCTTCCCCCCCCAGTCGCTCTATCTCTTCCCCCCCCACAGTCGCTCGCTCTCTTCCCCCCCAGTCGCTCGCTCTCTCTTCCCCCCCAGTCGCTCGCTCCCTTCCCCCCCAGTCGCTCGCTCTCTTCCCCCCCAGTCGCTCGCTCTCTTCCACCCCAGTCGCTCGCTCTCTTCCACCCCAGTCGCTCGCTCTCTTCCACCCCAGTCGCTCGCTCTCTTCCCCCCCAGTCGCTCGCTCTCTTCCCTCCCAGTCGCTCGCTCTCTTCCCCCCCAGTCGCTCGCTCTCTTCCCCCCCAGTCGCTCGCTCTCTTCCCCCCCAGTCGCTCGCTCTCTTCCCCCCAGTCGCTCGCTCTCTTCCCCCCAGTCGCTCGCTCTCTTCCCCCCAGTCGCTCGCTCTCTTACCCCCCAGTCGCTCGCTCTCTTCCCCCCAGTCGCTCGCTCTCTTCCCCCCCAGTCGCTCGCTCTCTTCCCCCCCAGTCGCTCGCTCTCTTCCTCCCCCAGTCGCTCGCTCTCTTCCCCCCAGTCGCTCGCTCTCTTCCCCCCCAGTCGCTCGCTCTCTTCCCCCCCAGTCGCTCGCTCTCTTCCCCCCGAGTCGCTCTCTCTCTTCCCCCCCCAGTCGCTCTCTCTCTTCCCCCCAGTCGCTCTCTCTTCCCCCCGAGTCGCTCTCTCTCTTCCCCCCAGTCGCTCTCTCTCTTCCCCCAGTCGCTCTCTCTCTTCCCCAGTCGATCTCTGTCTTCCCCCCAGTCGATCTCTCTCTTCCCCCAGTTGTTCTCTCTCTTCCCCCCAGTGGCTTTCTCTCTTCCCCCCAGTCGCTCTTTCTCTTCCCCCCAGTCGCTCTCTCTTCCCCCCCAGTCGGTCTCTCTCTTCCCCAGTCGCTCTCTCTCTTCCCCCCCCAGTCGCTCTCTCTCTTCACCCCCAGTCGCTCTCTCTCTTCCCCCCCGTCGCTCTCTCTCTTCCCCCCCCAGTCGCTCTCTCTCTTCCCCCCCAGTCGCTCTCTCTCTTCCCCCCCCCAGTCGCTCTATCTCTTCCCCCCCCACAGTCGCTCGCTCTCTTCCCCCCCGTCGCTCGCTCTCTTCCCCCCCAGTCGCTCGCTCTCTTCCCCCAGTCGCTCGCTCTCTTCCCCCCCAGTCGCTCGCTCTCTTCCCCCCCAGTCGCTCGCTCTCATCCCCCCAGTCGCTCTCTCTCTTCCCCCCCAGTCGCTCGCTCTCTTCCCCCCCAGTCGCTCGCTCTCTTCTCCCCCAGTCGCTCGCTCTCTTCCCCCAGTCGCTCGCTCTCTTCCCCCCCAGTCGCTCGCTCTCTTCCCCCCCAGTCGCCCTCTCTCTTTCCCCCCAGTCGCTCTCCCTCTTCACCCCCAGTCGATCTCTCTCTTCCCCCCAGTCGCTCTCTCTCTCCCCCCCCCCAGTCGCTCTATGTCTTCCCCCCAGTCGCTCGCTTTCTTCCCCCCCAGTCGCTCTCTCTCTCCCCCCCAGTCGCTCTCTCTCTTCCCCCAGTCGCTCTCTCGCTTCCCCCCAGTCGCTCTCTCTCTTCCCCCCAGTCGCTCTCTCTGTTCCCCCCCCAGTCGCCCTCTCTCTTCCCCCGCAGTCGCCCTCTCTTTCCCCCCAGTCGCTCTCTCTCTTTCCCCCCAGTCGTTCTCTCTCTTCACCCCCAGTCGCTCTCTCTTCCCCCCCAGTCGCTCTCTCTCTTCCCCCCCCAGTCGCTCTCTCTCTTCCCCCCCAGTCGCTCTCTCTCTTCCCCCCGAGTCGCTCTCTCTCTTCCCCCCAGTCGCTCTCTCTCTTCCCCCAGTCGATCTCTGTCTTCCCCCCCGTCGATCTCTCTCTTCCCCCCAGTCGTTCTCTCTCTTCCCCCAGTGGCTTTCTCTCTTCCCCTCAGTCGCTCTCTCTCTTCCCCCCAGTCGCTCTCTCTTCCCCCCCAGTCGCTCTCTCTCTTCCCCAGTCGCTCTCTCTCTTCCCCCCCAGTCGCTCTCTCTCTTCCCCCCCAGTCGCTCTCTCTCTTCCCCCCCGTCGCTCTCTCTCTTCCCCCCCCAGTCGCTCTCTCTCTTCCCCCCCAGTCGCTCTCTCTCTTCCCCCCCAGTCGCTCTATCTCTTCCCCCCCCACAGTCGCTCGCTCTCTTCCCCCCAGTCGCTCGCTCTCTTCCCCCCCAGTCGCTCGCTCCCTTCCCCCCCAGTCGCTCGCTCTCTTCCCCCCCAGTCGCTCGCTCTCTTCCACCCCAGTCGCTCGCTCTCTTCCACCCCAGTCGCTCGCTCTCTTCCACCCCAGTCGCTCGCTCTCTTCCCCCCCAGTCGCTCGCTCTCTTCCCCCCCAGTCGCTCGCTCTCTTCCCCCCCAGTCGCTCGCTCTCTTCCCCCCCAGTCGCTCGCTCTCTTCCCCCCCAGTCGCTCGCTCTCTTCCCCCCCAGTCGCTCGCTCTCTTCCCCCCCAGTCGCTCGCTCTCTTCCCCCCAGTCGCTCGCTCTCTTCCCCCCCAGTCGCTCGCTCTCTTACCCCCCAGTCGCTCGCTCTCTTCCCCCCCAGTCGCTCGCTCTCTTCCCCCCCAGTCGCTCGCTCTCTTCCCCCCCAGTCGCTCGCTCTCTTCCTCCCCCAGTCGCTCGCTCTCTTCCCCCCAGTCGCTCGCTCTCTTCCCCCCCAGTCGCTCGCTCTCTTCCCCCCCAGTCGCTCGCTCTCTTCCCCCCCAGTCGCTCGCTCTCTTCCCCCCCAGTCGCTCGCTCTCTTCCCCCCCAGTCCCTCGCTCTCTTCCCCCCCAGTCGCTCGCGCTCTTCCCCCCAAGTCGCCCTCTCTCTTCCCCCCCAGTCGCTCTCCCTCTTCACCCCCAGTCGATCTCTGTCTTCCCCCCAGTCGCTCTCTCTCTTCCCCCCCCAGTCGCTCTATCTCTTCCCCCCAGCCGCTCTCTCTCTTCCCCCCCAGTCGCTCTCTCTCTTCCCCCCAGTCGCTCTCTCTCTTCCCCCAGTCGCTCTCTCTCTTCCCCCCAGTCGCTCTCTCTCTTCCCCCCCAGTCGCTCTCTCTCTTCCCCCCCCAGTCGCCCTCTCTCTTCCCCCGCAGTCGCCCTCTCTCTTTCCCCCAGTCGCTCTCTCTCTTCACCCCCAGTCGCACTCCCTCTTCACCCCCAGTCACTCACTCTCTTCCCCCCCAGTCGCTCTCTCTTCCCCCCCAGTCGCTCTCTCTCTTCCCCCCCAGTCGCTCTCTCTCTTCCACCCCAGTCGCTCGCTCTCTTCCCCCCCAGTCGCTCGCTCTCTTCCCTCCCAGTCGCTCGCTCTCTTCCCCCCCAGTCGCTCGCTCTCTTCCCCCCCAGTCGCTCGCTCTCTTCCCCCCCAGTCGCTCGCTCTCTTCCCCCCCAGTCGCTCGCTCTCTTCCCCCCAGTCGCTCGCTCTCTTCCCCCCAGTCGCTCTCTCTTCCCCCCCAGTCGCTCTCTCTCTTCCCCCCCCTGTCGCTCTCTCTCTTCCCCCCCAGTCGCTCTCTCTCTTCCCCCCCAGTCGCTCTCTCTCTTCCCCCCCAGTCGCTCTCTCTCTTCCCCCCCAGTCGCTTTCTCTTCCCCCCCAGTCGCTCTCTCTCTTCCCCCCAGTCGCTCTCTCTCTTCCCCCAGTCGATCTCTCTCTTCCCCCCAGTCTATCTCTCTCTTCCCCCCAGTCGCTCTCTCTCTTCCCCCCAGTCGCTCTCTCTCTTCCCCCCAGTCGCTCTCTCTTCCCCCCCAGTCGCTCTCTCTCTTCCCCCAGTCGCTCTCTCTCTTCCCCCCCAGTCGCTCTCTCTCTTCCCCCCCCAGTCGCTCTCTCTCTTCCCCCCCGTCGCTCTCTCTCTTCCCCCCCCAGTCGCTCTCTCTCTTCCCCCCCCAGTCGCTCTCTCTCTTCCCCCCAGTCGCTCTCTCTCTTCCCCCAGTCGATCTCTCTCTTCCTCCCTGTCTATCTCTCTCTTCCCCCCAGTCGCTCTCTCTCTTCCCCCCAGTCGCTCTCTCTCTTCCCCCCAGTCGCTCTCTCTTCCCCCCCAGTCGCTCTCTCTCTTCCCCCAGTCGCTCTCTCTCTTCCCCCCCAGTCGCTCTCTCTCTTCCCCCCCCAGTCGCTCTCTCTCTTCCCCCCCGTCGCTCTCTCTCTTCCCCCCCCAGTCGCCCTCTCTCTTCCCCCGCAGTCGCCCTCTCTCTTTCCCCCCAGTCGCTCTCTCTCTTCACCCCCAGTCGCTCTCCCTCTTCACCCCCAGTCACTCTCTCTCTTCCCCCCCAGTCGCTCTCTCTCTTCCCCCCCAGTCGCTCTCTCTCTTCCCCCCCCAGTCGCTCTCTCTCTTCCCCCCCAGTCGCTCTCTCTCTTCCCCCCCAGTCGCTCTCTCTTCCCCCCCAGTCGCTCTCTCTCTTCCCCCCAGTCGCTCTCTCTCTTCCCCCAGTCGATCTCTCTCTTCCCCCCAGTCTATCTCTCTCTTCCCCCCAGTCGCTCTCTCTCTTCCCCCCAGTCGCTCTCTCTCTTCCCCCCAGTCACTCTCTCTTCCCCCCCAGTCGCTCTCTCTCTTCCCCCAGTTGCTCTCTCTCTTCCCCCCCAGTCGCTCTCTCTCTTCCCCCCCCAGTCGCTCTCTCTCTTCCCCCCCGTCGCTCTCTCTCTTCCCCCCCCAGTCGCTCTCTCTCTTCCCCCCCCAGTCGCTCTCTCTCTTCCCCCCAGTCGCTCTCTCTCTTCCCCCAGTCGATCTCTCTCTTCCCCCCAGTCTATCTCTCTCTTCCCCCCAGTCGCTCTCTCTCTTCCCCCCAGTCGCTCTCTCTCTTCCCCCCAGTCGCTCTCTCTTCCCCCCAGTCGCTCTCTCTCTTCCCCCAGTTGCTCTCTCTCTTCCCCCCCAGTCGCTCTCTCTCTTCCCCCCCCAGTCGCTCTCTCTCTTCCCCCCCGTCGCTCTCTCTCTTCCCCCCCCAGTCGCTCTCTCTCTTCCCCCCCCAGTCGCTCTCTCTCTTCCCCCCCAGTCGCTCTCTCTCTTCCAACAACAATCTGCCCTCGAAAATGCCTCGGCACCGCCGGGCACTCCAGCTAGTACTTAATATTTGGGAGTAAAAATACTGTAACAACAATACCAACAACTTGTATTTATATAATGTTGAAAAAACTCCCAACGCGCTTCATGGGAGTGTTATAAAACAAATCATATTCCCATAAGGAGGAAAGATGGGGCGTCCAAAGCTCGAGCTCCCTGGGTGACAAAGGATATCGAGGTTAGAATAAAACAGAAAAAGGACGTTTACGACAAATGTCAGGTACAGATAACAGTCAAAAACCAGGAGAATACAGAGTGGGGGGAAATTGAAAAAGGAATATGAAAAAAAGACTTGCATTTATATAGCGCTTTTCACGACCGCCAGACATCTCAAAGTCACTGTTGTAATGTGGGAAACACGGCAGCCAATTTGCGCTCAGCAAGCTCCCACAAACAGTACTGTGATAATCACCAGATAATCTGTTTTTGTTATGTTGGTTGAGGGATAAATATTGGCCAGGACACCGGGGATAACTCCCCTACTCTTCGAAATAGTGCCATGGGATCTTTCACATCCACCCGAGAGGGAAGACAGGGCCTTGGTTTAAAGTCTCTTCAGAAAGACGGCACCTCTGACAGTGCAGCACTCCCTCAGCACTGCACTGGAGTGTCAGCTGAGCTTTATGGGCTCAAGTCCCATGGAGTGGGACTAGAACCCACAACCTTCTGACTCAGAGGCGAGTGTGCTGCCCACTGAGCCACAGCTGACACAAGGGAGAGAGTACAAGAACAGATTAGTGGGTAATGTAAAAGGGAACCCAAAAATCTTTTATAAATGTATGAAAAGTAAAAGGATATATAAAGGAATGGTGGGGCCGATTAGTGACCAAACAGGAGCCCATCATACGGAGGCAGAGGGTGTGGCTGAGGTACTGAATGAGTACTTAGCATCTGTCTTCACAAAAGAAGAGGATGAAGTTAATGTCGCAGTAGAGGAGGGGGGAGTAGAGAAATTGGATAAAAATAGATAGAAAGGAGGTGCTAAATAGGTTGTCATCACTCAAACTTAACAAGTCACCCGGTCCAGATGGGATGCATCCTAGATTGCTGAGGGAAGCTAGGGTGGAGATAGCAGAAGCTCCGACCACAATCTTTCAATCTCCCTCAGATATATGGGAGTGGTGCCAGAGGACTGGAGGATTACAAATGTTACACCCTGTTTAAAAAAGGGGAGAGGGATAAACCTGGTAACTACAGGCCAATCAGTCTAATGTCAGTGATGGGTGAACGACTCGAGACCATTGTCAAGGACAAAATTAATTCTCACTTGGAGAAGCATGGGTTAATAAGGGGCAGCCAGTATGGATTTGTTAAAGGTAAATCATGTCTGACTAACCTGATTGAGTTATTTGATGAAGTAACAGAGGGTTGATGAAGGTAGTGCAGCAGATGTTGTATATATGGGCTTTCTAAAGGCATTTGATAAAGTACCACACAAGAGACTTACTCGGAAAATAGAAGCACAGGGAATTAAAGGGCTGATGGTAATTTGGGTATATAATTGGCTAAGGGAGAGGAGACAGTGAGCAGTGCTGAGGGATGTTTTTCTGAATGGAGGGAAGTATGCAGTGGGTTCCCCCAGGGGTCGGGATTAGGACCATTGCTTTTCTTGTTATATATAACTGACCTGGACTTGGGTATAGGTGTAAAATTTCAAAGTTTACGGATGATACAAAACTTGGCAACGTAGTAAATAGTGAGCATAGTAGTAGCAGACTTCAGGAGGACAGAGACAGACTGTGAAATGAGCAGACACAAGGCAGATGAAATTAAATGAGGATAAGTGTGAAGTGATGCACTTTGGGAGAAACAACAGGGAGAGGCCGTATAATCTAAATGGGACTATTTTGAGGGGGTGCAAGAGCAGAGGGACCTGGGGGTCCATATTCACAAATCTTTGAAAGTGCCACGGCAAGTTGGTGAGGCGGTTCAGAAAGCGTATGGGATACTTGGCTTTGTAAACAGGGCCATTGAATACAAAAACAAGGAAGTTACACTAAACCTTTACAAATCACTAGTTAGAAACATAGGACAGGAGGAGGCCATTCAGCCCCTCGAGCCTGTTCCGCCATTCAATGAGATCATGGCTGATCTGTGACCTAACTCCATACACCCGCCTTTGGCCCATATCCCTTAATACCTTTGGGTAACAAAAACCTATCAATCTCAGATTTAAAATTAACAATTGATCTCGCATCAATTGCCGTTTGCGGAAGAGAGTTCCAAACTTCTACCACCCTTTGTGTGTAGAAGTGTTTCCTAATTTCACTCCTGAAATGTCTGGCTCTAATTTTTAGACTATGTCCCCAGTCCTAGAATCCCCAACCAGCGGAAATAGTTTCTCTCTATCTACCCTATCTGTTCCCCTTAATATCCTGAAAACTTCGATCAGATCACACCTTAACCTTCTAAATTCCAGGGAATACAACCCTAATTTGTGTAATCTCGCCCCGTAACTTAACCCTTGAAGTCTGAGTATCATTCTGGTAAACCTACACTGCACTCCCTCCAAGGCCAATATATCCTTCCTAAGGTGTGGTGCCCAGAACTGCTCACAGTGCTCCAGGTGTGGTCTAACCAGGGTTTTGTACAGCTGCAGGGTTTTGGCCTCAGCTGGAGCCTTGTGTACAGTTCTGGGCACCACACTTTAGGAAGGATATCAAGGCCTTGGAGAGGGTGCAGAGGAGGTTGACCAGGATGGTACCAGGGATGAGGGACTTCAGTTATGTGGAGAGATTGGAGAAGCTGGGATTGTTCCCCTTAGAGCAGAGAAGGTTAAGAGGAGACCTAATAGAGGTGTTCAAAATGATGAGGGGTTTTGATCGAGCAAGTAGGGAGAAACTGTTCACTCTGGCAAGTGGGTCAGTAACCAAAGGTCACAGATTTAAAATAGTTGCTAAAATAACTAGAGGGGAATGAGGAGAATTGTTTTCACACAGAGGGTTGTTAAGGTCTGGAACGCAGCATCTGAAAGGATGCTGGAATCAGGTTCCACAGGAACTTTCAAACGGTAATTGGACACGTACTTGAAGAGGACTAGTTTGCAGAGTTCTGGGGATAAAGCTGGGGTTTGGGACTAAATTGGACAGCTCTTTCAAAGAGCCGGCACAGACACGATGGGCCAAATCACCTCCTTTTGTGCTGTTAGATTCGATGATCAGTGTGAACTCGCTGGTGTCCCTTAAGTTTCTTGGAGCTTTTAAAGCTCTTCCCACAGTCAGAACATTTCACAGGTCTCTCGTCAGTGTGAACAAGCTGGTGTGACAGGAGGGTGGAGGACTGAGTGAATCCCTTCCCACACACGGAGCAGGTGAACGGCCTCTCCCCAGTGTTTAGGTTTTGGTGTCTCTTCAGCGCCCCGGAGCTTTTAAAGATCTTTCCACAGTCAGAACATTTAAAGGGTCTCTCGTCAGTGTGAACTCACTGGTGTCCCTTCAGATCCCGGGGGCTTTTAAAGCTCTTCCCACAGTTAGGACACGGAAATGGTCTCTCATCAGTGTGAACTCGCTGGTGTCCCTTCAGATCCTGGGGGCTTTTAAAGCTCTTCCCACAGTTAGGACACGGAAATGGTCTCTCATCAGTGTGAACTCGCTGGTGTCCCTTCAGATCCTGGGGGCTTTTAAAGCTCTTCCCACAGTCAGAACACTGAAATGGTCTCTCATCAGTGTGAACTCGCTGGTGTCCCTTCAGATCCTGGGGGCTTTTAAAGCTCTTCCCACAGTCAGAACACTGAAATGGTCTCTCCCCAGTGTGAACTCGCTGGTGTGTTTGCAGGTGGGATGAACAAACAATTCCCTTTCCACACACGGAGCAGGTGAATGGACTGTCCCTGGTGCGACTGCGCCGTTGAACTTCCAATGCAGACGGGGAACTGAATCCCTTCCCACCGTCCCCACCTTTACCCGGTTTCTCCCCGGTGTGATGGTGCACGTGTCTCGCCAGGTCAGGCAATCGGCTGAATCCGTGTCCACACACCGAATACGTGTGCGGTTTGTCATCGCTGCGATCGCTGCTTTCTCCTTCCATGTGCAAAGGCCGATGATATTCAGGTCTGGATGAATCGAGCGACTTTGTCAGATCTTGACGTGATGTTTGGTCTGAGCTTCCTATCTGTAACTGCTCCACTTCTGTAACCCTGTAAATTGAGATCAGAAAAGGGATCAGAGGCAAACTGTTGTTTAATTTTCCTCTTTCCGAACCAAGGGGCAGTGAAGCTGACTTTCAGGTCCCAGCTGCTGCACATGTTGGTTGAAAGGATCAGCAGTAATGGTGGCTGTAATACCCACAAGCCCCGGCACTCCAGAAAGCACTCTGTTGACGCTGAGTCCCGCGCATGTGCTCATGGCCCCCACGCTCACCCTCCTGCTCCACAATCGCCCGTCCCGATCGGTCCGCAACGCGCATGCTCAGCACACAAAACCCCACGGTTAGAACATCGGGCACGCATGCGGAGCCGCAACATCTGGTACGCGTGCACGGCTCAGGTGGGGGCGAGTCGCTGTTCCGCCTCAGCCACCAGGGAGGTGCGCATGCGCAGGATGACCCGACATTCTTCCTGTCAGCAATCACTCCCTTGTTTCTTTAATAAAAACAGAAACTGCTGGAAATACTCAGCAGGTCAGGCAGCATCTGTGGAGACAGAAACAGAGTTAATGTTTCAGGTCGATTACCTGTCGTCAGAACTGTTTGTCCTTTAGTGTCAGGCAGTGGCTCAGTTGGTAGCACTCTCGCCTCTGAGTCAGAAAGTTGTGGGTTCACGTCCCACTCCAGAGACTTGAGCACAAAAATCTAGGCTGACGCTCCAGTGCAGTGCTGAGGGAGAGCGACACTGTCGGAGGTGCCGTCTTTCGGATGAGACGTTAAACTGAGGCCCTGTCTGCTCTCTCAGGTGGATGTAAAAGATCCCATGGCACTATTTCAAGAAAGAAAGACTTATATTTATACAGTGCTTTCATGATCACCAGATGTCTTGAAGTGCTTTACAGCCAATGAAGTACGACAATGAAGTAGTCACTGTTGTAATGTGGGAAAGAGCAGGGCAGTTATCCCCAGTCTCCTAGCCAATGTTTATCTCTCAATCAACATAAAAAGATAGATTATCTGGTCATTATCACATTGCTGTTTGTGGGAGCTTGCTGTGCGCTAATTGACTGCTGCGTTTCCTACATTACAACAGTCATCGTCGTACGTGTCTTTGTACTGTTCCCTTTGGGGAACTGTATGAAGTGGTGGAAGGATTTCTGGCCGCGATTAACGCTCCTTCCGTGACCGTAACCATCTTCATACCAGCCATTAGGGTGGTTAGTGCTATGGCGGGAGGGTTTTACGGGCTCCCTCAACCCATACAAGGGGGGGGGGGGGCCACCCACACCCACGGACGCAAGTATCCCGCTGGATGTCAACCCAGAATTTAGAGCAGGAGCTCTAACTCCACTTGCCGGGACTGTCTGGAGTGGGGTTCGAAACCCTACGCCTTCTGGCCCAGCGGCGGGGATGCTACCGCTACGCCAAAGGCCCACTCCATTACAACAGTGACTACACTTCAAAAGTACTTAATTGGCTGTAAAACACTTTGGGACGTCCGGTAGTGGTGAAAGGCGCTATATAAATGCAAGTCTTTCTTTCTTCACTGGTCTCACCAGCGACCTCTTCTAGCTGATGGTTGATTGACATTACAAGAGGATTTGAGTACAGGACTAAAAAAATCTTACTCCAATTATATAGGGCCTTGGTGAGACCACACCTGGAGTATTGTGTACAATTTTGGTCTCCTTACCTAAGGAAGGATATACTTGCCATGGAGGGAGTGCAACAAAGGTTCACGAGATTGATTCCTGGGATGGCGGGACTGTCGTATGAGAAGAGATTGAGTAAACTAGGCCTGCATTCTTTTGAATTCAGAAGAATGAGAGGGGATCTCATTGAAGCATACACAATTATTACAGGGCTTGATAGGGTGGATGCTGGGAGAATGTTTCCCTTGGCTGGGGAGTCTAGAACCAGGGGCCACAGCCTCAGGATAAAGGGTCGGCCATTCAGGACTGAGATGAGAAGAAATTTCTTCACACAGAGGGTGGTGAATCTTTGGAATTCTCTACCCCAGAGGGCTGTGGAGGCTCAGTCATTGGGTATATTCAAAACAGAAGTCGATAGATTTCTGACCAGTAAGGGCATCAAGGGATGTGGCGATAGGGCCGGTGGATGGAGTTGAGGTGATGACCAGCCATGATCTCATTGAATGGTGGAGCAGGCTTGAGGGGCCGAATGGCCACTCCTGCTCCTACTGGGGACAGCGAGAGTCCGCGCATGCGCAAACAGGCCGGCGGTTTGGTCCGAGTCCGGCACAGCGACCCCTCCTGGTCACCAAGGGTAATAACCATGCATGCCCAGAGGAGACCAACCCCTCCCCCACATGGAGCTGCGCCTGCGCACTTGGATCCTGTCGGACGGAGTCGGCGCGGGGCATTCCGGGAAAGGCCTTGGTGTCGGTTCCAGAGTCGCGATCGGTGACGCAAAGTGAGTTTTCTCCGCTCCGATTGGGTGGAGAATCGCGCGGGGTGGGGGGGGAGGGGTAGATCGGGAGAGAATAAAGAGAAATAGAAAAACCTGAGAGTCCGCGAGGCCCCGGACGGAGCGGCGTCAGTTGGACGCAACACGTGATCTCCTTGGGGACACGTGATCCATGCTCACGGCGTGATTGATGGGAGCTTCCGACCAATAGGGAGCGAGCGGGGCGGCGGCAGGTCCTCCAACCAATCGGGGAGCCCGAGGGGCGGGACTAGCGCCGGCTGATTGTCTGATCCGCAGGGCAGCGAGTTTCTCCAGTCCCTTGTTCAGGGCCCGGGGCCAGGGGAGACTGTGGGCCTTTATTCCCCTTATTGGACACAAGGCTCTTTGTCTCACAACACACTGGCTCAGGTTTTAATAGAGACTTTTTAAATTCATGAATAAAAGCAGATAAACCTCGTGCTTCTGTGGCAGAAACTTTCTAATATATAGAATGGTTACAGCACAGAAGGAGGCCATTCGGCCCATTGAGCCCGTGCCGGCTCTCTGCAAGATCACTTCAGCGAGTCCCACTCCCCGCCCTTTCCCCGTAACCCTGCACATTTCTTTACTTCAGGTACTTATCCAATTCCCTTTTGAAAGCCGTGATTGAATCTGCCTCCACCACCCTTACAGGCCGTGCATTCCAGATCCTAACCACTCGCTGCGTAAAAAGGTTTTTCCTCATGTCGCCTTTGGTTCTTCTACCAATCACCTTAAATCTGTGTCCTCTGGTTCTCGACCCTTCCGCCAATGGGAACAGTTTCTCTCTATCTACTCTGTCCAGAACCCTCACGATTTTGAACACCTCCATCAAATCTCCTCTCAACCTTCTCTGCTCAAAGGAGAACCACCCCAGCTTCTCAAATCTATCCACGTAACTGAAGTCCCTCATCCCTTATCCCTGGAACCATTCTTGTAAATCTTTTCTGCACCCTCTCTAAGGCCTTCACATCCTTTCAAAAGTGCGGTGCCCAGAAACATAGAAACATAGAAGATAGGAGCAGGAGTGGCCATTCGGCCCTTCGAGCCTGCTCCACCATTCAATGAGATCATGACTGATCATCCAAATTCAGTACCCTGTCCCTGCCTTCTCCCCATATCCCTTGATCCCTTTAGCCTTAAGAAATATATCCAACTCTTTCTTGAATCTATTGAATGAACTGGCCTCCACCGCCCTCTGCGGCAGAGAATTCCACAGGTTCACCACTCTCTAGGTGAAGAAATTCCTCCTCGTTTCAGTCCTAAATGGCTCACCCCTTATCCTTAGACTATGACCCCTGGTTCTGGACTCCCCCGCCATCAGAAACATCCTTCCTGCATCTAGTCTGTCCAGGCCTGACAGAATTTTATAGGTTTCGATGAGATCCCCTCTCAATCTTCTAAACTCCAGTGAGTATAAGCCCAATTGACACAATCTCTCCTCATACATCATTCCTGCCATCCCAGGTATCAGACTGGTGAATCTTCGCTGCACTCCTTCCATGGCAAGAATGTCCTTCCTCAGATAAGGCGACCAAAACTGCACACAATACTCAAGGTGCGGTCTCACCAAGGCCCTGTACAACTGTAGCAAGACATCCTTGTTCCTGTACTCGAACCCTCTTGCTACGAAGGCCAACATACCATTTGCCTTCTTAACCGCCTGCTGCACCTGCATACTTACCTTCAGCGACTGGTGCACAAGAACACCCAGGTCTCTTTGCACTTCCCCTTCTCCCAATCTATTGCCATTCAAATAATAATCTGCCTTCCTGTTTTTGCCACCAAAGTGGATAACCTCACATTTATCCACATTATAGTGCATTTGCCATGTTTCTGCCCAACCACCCAACCTGTACAAATCATACTGGAGTTTCACAACATCCTCCTCACAGCATACCCTCCCACCCAGCTTTGTGTCATCTGCAAATTTGGAGATATTACATCCAATTCCCTCGTCCAGATCATTAATATATATTGTGAACAGCTGGGGTCCTAGGACCGATCCTTGCGGTACCCCACTAGTCACTGCCTGCCACTCGAAAAACGATCCGTTTATTCCAACTCTTTGCTTTCTGCCCGCCAACCAGTTCTCTATCCAAGTCAATACCTTGCCCCCAATCCCATGTGCCTTAATTTTGCACGCTAATCTCTTATGTGGGACCTTATCGAAAACCTTCTGAATGTCCAAATACACCACATCCACTGGTTCTCCCTTATCTATTTTACCAGTTACATCCTCAAAAAATTCCAGTAGATTAGTCAAGCATGATTTACCTTTTGTAAATCCATGTTGACTTTGTCCGATCCTGTCACTGCTTTCCAAGTGCTCTGCTATTATATCTTTTATAATGGACTCTAGCATTTTCCCCACTACCGATGTCAGGCTTACCGGTCTATAATTCCCCGCTTTTTCTCTACCACCTTTTTTGAATAGTGGGGTAACATTAGCTACCCTCCAATGCATGGGTACTGTTCCAGAGTCTATCGAGTTCTGGAAGATGACCAGCAATGCATCTACTATTTCTAGGGCCACTTCCTTAAGTACCCTGGGATGTAGATTATCAGGCCCTGGGGATTTATCGGCCTTCAGTCCCATCAATTTTCCAAACACCATTTCCCTACAAATACTGATTTCTTCAGTTCCACCCTTTCATCAGACCCTATGTTCTCCGGCATCTCTGGGAGGTTATTTGTGTCCTCCTTTGTGAAGACAGAACCAAAATATGTGTTTAGTTGGTCTGCCATTTCTTTGTTCCCCATTATAAATTCCCCTGATTCTGACTGCAAGGGACCTATGCTTGACTTCACCAATCTTTTTCTCTTCACATATCTATAAAAGCTTTTACAGTCAGTTTTTATGTTCCCTGAAAGCTTACTCTCATATTCTATTTTCCCTTTCTTAAGTAATCCCTTTGTCCTCCTTTGTTGAATCCTAAACTGCTCCCAATCCTCAGGATTATTGCTTTTTCTGGCCAATTTATATGTCCTCTCTTTGGATCTTATGCTATCCCTAATTTCCCTCGTTGGCCACGGTTGAGTCACCTTTTTTGTTTTATTTTTATGCCAAACTGGGAAACAATACTCCAGTTGAGGCCGAACCAGTGTTTTATAAAGGTTCATCATAACCTCCTTGCTTTTGGACTCTATGCCTCTATTTATAAAACCCAGGACCCCGTATGCTTTTTTAACCACTTTCTCAACCTGCCCTGCCACCTTCAATGATTTGTGCACACATACCCCCAGGTCTCTCTGTTCATGCACCCACTTTAGGATTGTACCCTTTAGTTTATATTGCCTCTCCTCATTCTTCCTACCAAAATGTACCACTTCGCACTTTTCTGCATTAAATTTCATCTGCCACGTGTCCACCCATTCCACCAGTCTGTCTCTGTCATCTTGAAGTCTATCACTATCCTCCTCACTGTTCACTATACTTTCAAGTTTTGTGTCATCTGAAAATTTTGAAACTGTGCCCTGTGCACCCAAGTCTAAGTCATTAATATATATCAAGTAAAGCAGTGGTCCTAGTACCGACCCCTGGGGAACACCACTGTGTACCTTCCTCCAGTCTGAAAAACAACCGTTCACCACTACTCTCTGTTTTCTGTCACTTAGCCAATTTCGTATCCATGCTGCCACTGTCCCTTTTATTCCATGGGCTTCAACTTTGCTGGCAAGCCTATTATGTGGCACTTTATCAAACGCCTTTTGGAAATCCATGTACACCACATTAAGCGCATTGCCCTCATTAACCCTCTCTGCTACCTCATCAAAAAACTCAATCAGAATCAGAGCAGCCGGGCCCAGCGGATGTGCGGCCAGGGCCCCGGCACCAGGAAACCCAGGGTGCAGCGCCTCCCCCAGAAAGGAGAAACCACAACTGGATCAACACAGCAGAGCCGCCAATCCAGAGCCGGCTTGTATCAGAGCGGGCGCTGGATGTGGAAGTCGGTCCCTGGCCGCCTGTGTAGGTCTTTTTGTTGCTTCAGTTTGAGCTGGAGTGGAGATGGAGGAGAAGCTGCTGGGTTTAACCCCCAGTACTTCTGAGCCCAGGAGGACCCAACAATTTCCAATGTGAGACTGTCAGGGGAGGTGGATTCTGGGGGAGATTAGGTTGTTAAACAGACACTGTCCCTACAATGTAAAAGAGTATTGTTTTAGGAACAAGTATTTCTGTACAGGTTTTAATCCAGTTTACATCTACAGATTTGTTTTAATTCATTTTTGGGATGTGGGTGTCGCTCACAAGAGCAGCAAATATGGCCAATCCCCAGTTTCCTGTTGAGAAGGTGGTGGTGAGTCACCTTCTTGAACCACTGCAGTCCGTGTGGTGAAGGTACTCCCACAATGTTGTTCCGTGAAGAGTTCCAGGATTTTGACCCAGTAACGATGAATATGTCTGAGTCAGGATGGTGTGTGACTTGGAGGGGAACTTGGAGATGATGGTGCTCCCATGCAACAGCTGCCCTTGTCCTTCTAGGTGGTGGAGGTTGCGGGTTTTGGAGGTTCTGTCAAAGTTCTGGTCGAGTTGCAGATGTATAAAGTTCCTTTCCTTTGCCCCCTCCCCCTCCCACTCCCATCTCTCTCTTTCTCCTGCCATAGAGGTCAGAGTCTTGTGTAGGCCCAGACCAGGTGGCGGATTCCCTTCCCTGAGGGACATTAGTGAACTAGTTCGGTTTTTATGACAATCCAGCAGCTTTCATGGTCACTTTTTTCTAGTACCGACCCCACAAATGACCAGATTCATTGAGCTCAATTTCACAACCTGCCTCTTTAGTGGGTTCTGTCTCACGCTCCCTGTTTTAAATTAATTTTACAGGGTATTAGAAGGGGAGGATTTGCAGAAGGGAAACACAAACCAAACATCACGTCAAATCTGACAGAGTCACTCGACTCATTGGAACTTGAATATCATCAGCCTTTGAATATGGAAGCAAAAAGCACTGTTCACAGCGGGGAGAAACCGTACACGTGTTCTGTATGTGGACGAGGCTTCAGCCGATCATCTGGCCTATCAACACACAATTGCAGTCACACCAGGGAGAGGCTGTTCACCTGCTCTGAGTGTGGGAAGGGATTTACTAATTCATCTCACCTACTGAGATACCAGCGAGTTCACACTGGGGAGAGGCCGTTTACCTGCTCCATGTGTGGGAAGGGATTCACTCAGTCATCCAACCTGCTGAGTCACCAGCGAGTTCACACTGATGAGAGGCCTTTTAACTGCTCGGACTGTGGGAAGTGCTATAAAAGTTCTGGGGAATTGACATGCCATCAACGTGTTCACACTGGGGAGAGACCATTCGGGTGCTGTCACTGTGGGACTGGGTTCACTCAGTCATCCACCCTGCTGAAACACAAGCAAGTTCACGCTGGGGAGAGACCGTTCACCTGCTCTTGAGTGAGGGATGAGATTCACTAATTTATCCGATCTTCTAACACACCAGCGAATTCACACCGGGGAGAGGCCGTTCACCTGCTCTGAGTGTGGGAAGGGATTCACTCATTCATCCCACCTGCTGATACACCAGCGAGTTCACACTGGGGAGAGGCCATTCACCTGCCCTGAGTGTGGGAAGGGATTCACTCAGTCATCTACCCTGCTGAATCACCAGCAAGTTCACACTGACGAGAGACCATTTAAACGCCCGGACTGTGGGAAGTGCTATAAAAGTTCTGGGGAACTGACATGCCATCAACGTGTTCACAGTAACGAGAGATCTTTCAGATGCTCTCACTGTGGGTCTAGGTTCAGGCGATCATCTGAACTCACTGTACACCAGCGAGTTCACACTGGGGAGAGGCCATTCACCTGCCCTGAGTGTGGGAAGGGATTCACTCAGTCATCTACCCTGCTGAATCACCAGCGAGTTCACACTGACGAGAGACCATTTAAATGCCCGGACTGTGGGAAGTGCTATAAAAGTTCCGGGGAACTGACATGCCATCAACGTGTTCACAGTAACGAGAGATCTTTCAGGTGCTCTCACTGTGGGTCTGGGTTCAGGCGATCATCTGAACTCACTGTACACCAGCGAGTTCGCACTGGGGAGAAACCGTTCACCTGCTCCATGTGTGGGAAGAGATTCACTCACTCATCCACCCTGCTGACACACCAGCGAGTTCACAACTGACTGCAGGAGTTGGATTCTGCTGTTATTGCTGCTGTTAATCATATCCAAGATGGAACCATGTTCATTCTGACAGTTGGGGTTTGTTTCTGCTGATGTTACTAATCCCTATAACTGGGCTGGAGTTTAATATTATGGATAGATGTCAAATAAATCAGCTTTGTGTTGAACACATTTTTGTAGATTTTCATCTTTCCCCCCTGAGTGTTTAGCATCAACTGGCTGGAGCTCAGAAAGGACAATCTGGGGGAGAATCATACGGGGGTAACATAACTTCAGCCTGGACACAGTCCTTCAGGGCCACACTGAGAGGGGCAAACGGCACTTTGGCCTTTCTTGAGGTGTGTATGAAATGTGTCCCAGCAGCTCTTGGCTGTGGTTCCAAGCTCCCAGGCCCGAAGCAGACGGCTCCTCTAGAAATGAGCCCCAGTCCATTGTTTGCTTCTTTTATGGCCTCATTAACCTGCGTCGCTACTTTTAGTGATTTGTGTATCTGGACCCCGAGATCCCTTTGCTCCTGTACCCCATTTAAACTCTTATTTTCCAAGTAGTGTGTGGCCTCCTTATTCTTCCGACCAAAACACACCACCTCACACTGATCTATACGGAAATTTATTTGGCAATTAACCGCCCATTCTGCAAATTTATTAATGTCTTCTTGCATTTAATCGCAGTCTTCCTCAGTATTAACTCTACCTCCCAATTTGGTGTCATCGATAAATTTTGAAATTGTACTTCCGATTCCCGAGTCCCAAAACGTTTCTGTAAATGGTGAACCACAGTGGTCCCAGCACCAATCCCTGTGGAACACCACTTCCCACCTTTTGTCAGTCTGAGTAACTACTCTTAACCGCGACTCTCTGTTTCCTGTTTTGTAACCAGCTTGCAATCCATAACAGTTTGTATGGTCTACAAGATGACCAAGGTCAGGCCGTGTGGAGTGAAGGGCTAAGCAGCAGAATGGATAGAAAGATGGCTACAACACCAAACAATTGACAAAAAGGGAGAAAATAGAATGAGTTTAAATTAACAAGAAATATAAAAACAGACTGTAAGAGCTTCTAGTATGTAAAAAGGACGAGAGCAGCAAAAGCAAGCGTTGGTCCATTAGAGGCTGAGACAGGAGAAATTAAATTGGGGAACAAGGAAATGGCAGAGACTTCAATTAAATATTTTTTATCTGTCTTCACAGTAGAAAACACAAAAAGTATTGCAAAAATAGTGGGGAACCAAGGGGCTACTGAGAGCGAGGAACTTAAAGTAATTAATATAAGTAGAGAAAAAGTACTTGAGAAAATAATGGGACTAAAAGCCGACAAATCCCCTGGACCTGATGGCCTACATCCTCGGGTTCTAAAACAGGAGGCCGTGGAGATAGTGGATTCATTGGTTGTGATCTTCCAAAACATTTCAAAAATCCCTAGATTCAGGAATGGTCCCAGCAGATTGGAAGGTAGTAAATGTGACCCCGCTATTCAAGAAAGGAGGGAGAGAGACTACAGACCAGTTAGCCTGACATCAGTTGTCAGGAAAATGCTGGAATCCATTATTAAGGAACTGGTAACAGGGCACTTAGAAAATCATAATATGATTAGGCAGAGTCAACATGGAATGAAAGGGAAATCGTGTTTGACAAATTTATTAGAGTTTTTTGAGGATGTAACTAGCAGGGTAGATAAAGGGGAACCAGTGGATGTAGTATATTTGGATTTCTGCAAGGCATTCGATAAGGTGCCACATAAGAGGTTGTTAAGCAAGATAAGGGCACATGGGGTTGGAGGCAATGTATTGGCATGGGTAGAGGATTGGTTAACAGACAGAAAAGAGAGTAGGAATAAATGGGTCATTTTCAGGTTGGCAGGCTGTAACTAGTGGGGTGCCGCAAGGATCAGTGTTGGGGCCTCAGCTATTTACAATCTATATTAATGACCTAGATGAATTGACCAAGTGCAATGTGTCCAAGTTTGCTGATGATACAAAGCTAGGTGGGACAGTAAGCTGTGAGGAGAACACAGAGTCTGCAAAGGGATATGGACAGGTTAAGTGAGTAGGCAGTAAGGTGGCAGATTGAGTATAATGTAGGGAAATGTGAGGTTATTCACTTTGGTAGGACGAACAGAAAAATAGAATATTTTTTAAATGGTGGTAAACTATTAAATGTTGGTGTCCAGAGAGATTTAGGTGTCCTCATACAAGAAACACGGAAAGCTAGCATGCAGGTACAGCAAGCAATAAGGAAGGCAAATGGCATGTTGGCCTTTATAGCAAGGGGGTTGGAGTATAAGAGTAAGGAAGTCTTGCTACGATTGTACAGGGCCTTGGTGAGACCAGACCTGGAGTACTGGGCACAGTTTTGGTCTCCTTATCTAAGGAAGGATATACTTGCCTTAGAGGTGGTGCAACAAAGGTTCACTAGATTGATCCCTGGGATGAGAGTGTGAAGGAATAAGCAATATACCTATTCAGAAAAATACACCATCCTATGGAAGAATTCTGACTTTATTGAAACATGACATACTGGGCTTGAAAATCTAAAAGCCTTAACAATGGAAAAGCTGTAAACAGCATACAAGCTATTGAGATAAAATAAGTTGTTGACACTGAATCAATAGCCTTATTGAAGCAGAAGGTTAAAGGTTCCTGAAAGTCTGAAGTTTTGGAAAGAACACAATGGTACAACCAGTTAAAGTGTCTTAAACCAACACTTCGGAAAGAATCGCATAAATTAAAGAAACATATGCCTTCGTAAAAATGACATCAAATGAAACACGGAGACACGAGTCTGTGTTACAACCAGTTGAGGTAACTAAGAAGACAATGGTGCACCCGGTTGAGGTGTTTTTAATTTACATGTTGTAAAAAGATACAAACAGAAGACCTTGGTGAGAATGACATCAAATAGATGCACCAGCCATCACATTGTTTTTGTGTTAAGCTTGAGACACCTACACAGGACATATAATTCTTAATGTTACAAGCTGATCTAACCGTAAAAATAGCAGGGGTCAACAGAAAAATGACTAGAGATAATTAGCTTACATCAGCAGAAAACTTCAAAGGAAATACCACTGAGAAAGAGTATAAAAATTGAACTTTCAAATGGGAAGACAGATTCGCTTGAAGGGGCAAAGCGATTCTCGGCTTCAGAGGCAAGCTCTGTAAGTCTACAACTCTTTGAGTCTCTCGGGGGTCAAGGTATCAAAGGTATTTGATTTTGGTGGATATCCTGGAATAAACTAAGAACTGTAAAAATGAAGAGAAGTTAAGATTTGAGAATAAGGATCTCTGATAATAAGATTGTAAAAGCTTTTTGTATTTGGAACTGTTAATGTTGCAATTGAAACAACTACTGTAATTACATGTCGGTTCTTTAATAAATCTATATATTTTTAGAATTGTTTCACATAATACTTCTGTATCAAACTCGCGAACTCAATCTCTGTACACTCTTTGGTGAGGAGTTGCAGAATTCTGAGGGAGTTTTCCGGACCCTCATAATATCCGGAACGTTACAGTCTAGGTAAACTTATTAAAAGTGCTATCTGGAGGATGGTAACATCTTCAGGTTGTTTCTTTCCTTTAGGGAGAGATAGTCTGGACCTTTAGACCAAATTAAGCATCTTTAGGATTCAGCTACCTCTAACTTTAGTTGAAAGTGAACATCTGGGGAATACGCCTGATCCGGGGTAGCTCTAAAGGGGCTAGGACTAATAATAATCCCTTCAAGAGGGTTGTCCTATGAGGAGAGATTGTGTAGAATGGGCCTATACTCTCTGGAGTTTAGAAGAATGAGAGGTGATCTAATTGAGACATACAAGATTCTGAAGGAGATTGACAGGGTAGATGCTGAGAGGCTGTTTCCCCTGGCTGGAGAGTCTAGAACTAGGGGGGCAGATTCTCAGGATAAGAGGGTCGGCCTTTTAAGACGGAGATCAGGAGAAATTTCTTCACACAGAGGGTTGTAAATCTTTGGAATTCTCTGCCCCAAAGTGCTGTGGATGCTCAGTCGTTGAGTATATTCAAGGCTGAGATAGTTCGATATTTGGACTCCAGAGGAATCAAGGGATATGGGGATAGGGCAGGAAAGTGGAGATGAGGTAGAATATCAGCCATGATCTTATTGAATGGTGGAGCAGGCTCGAGGGTCCGTATGGCCCACTCCTGCTCCTGATTCTTATGTTCTTATGTAAAACAGAAATCAGAGGGTTGGAGTTAAGGGTAGTTTGTTGCCATCTTTCCATCCATTCTGCTGCCTGGCCCTTGACTCCACACGGCCTGACCTTTGACTCCACATGGCCTGACCATGGTCATCTTGTAGACCGTACATATTACAGACACAGTGCACCAGTGGTGGAGGGGGTGGATATCGAGTCATGTGGCAGGGGCGCTGATGGGTTTCTCCATCCCGTGTGTTTTGAGGCATCGCTAGTTGCATTTTTCACCTCTTTCCACCTTTAAAAAAAAATATTTTTGCCAGTTTATTAAAACTATTAAAAACTTCCCAGATAAGTCACACAAAAATCTGAGACCTTGTATATTTCCGTCAGAATGACAGGCCTGAACTCGAGTTAGAAATCACAGTTAGAAAACATTTAGCAATTAAACCAGACTGGGCGGGGCCTGAGGTGTGAGTTAGTAACGGAAAAGTGGAGGCTAATGTCCTTTGCACCAGGGCTGAGGACCCGGCACTAAGGTTTCTGTATAATTTATTTATTAATTTTGGTTAATGCCCAATATTGCGGGGCAGTGTCCTCAGCCCAGCCATCTTCAGCTACTTCATCAATGATCTTCCCTCCATCATAAGATCAGAAGTGGGGATGTTTGCTGATGACTGCACATTGTTCAGTTCCATTCGCAACTCCTCAGATAATGAAGCAGTCCATGCCCGCATGCAGCAAGACCTGGATGACATTCAGGCTTGGCCTGATAAGTGGCAGGTAACATTCATGCCACACAAGTGCCAGGCAATGACTATCTCTAACAAGTGAGAATCTAACCATTGCCCCTTGACATTCAACGGCATTACCATCACCGAATTCCCCACCATCAACATCCTGGGGGTCACCATTAACCAGAAACTTAACTGGACCAGCCACATAAATACTGTGGCTAAAAGAGCAGGTCAGAGGCTGGGTATTCTGCGACGAGTGTCTCACCTCCTGACTCCCCAAAGCCTTTCCACCATCTAAAAGGCACAAGTCAGGAGTGTGATGGAACACTCTCCACTTGCTGGATGAGTGCAGCTCCAACAACACTCAAGAAACGACACCATCCAGGACAAAGCAGCCTGCTTGATTGGCACCCCATCCACCACCTTAAACATTCACTCCCTCCACCACCGGCGTACCGTGGCTGCAGTGTGTACCATCTACAAGATGCAATGCAGCAACTCGCCAAGGCTTCTTCGGCAGCACCTCCAAAATCCGCAACCTCTACCACCTAGAAGGGCAAAGGCAGCAGGTGCAGGGGAACACCATCACCTCCAGCTTCCCCTCCAAGTCACACACCATCCTGGCTTAGAAATATATCGCCGTTCCTTCATTGTCACTGGGTCAAAATCCTGGAACTCCCTCCCTAACCGCACTGTGGGAGTACCTTCACCACACGGACTGCAGTGGTTCAAGAAAGCGGCTCACCACCACCTTCTCATGGGCAATTAGGGATGGGCAATAAATGCTGGCCTTGCCAGTGATGCCCACATCCCAGGAACGAAGCTAAAAGAAAATCTCAACCGGCCTGGTGGGTCATCTTGCCGTCTGACAGAGATGGGGTTCCCCAGTGGAGGGCTCTATATGCGGGGGTCCTTCCCTGCACCATTGGGGACCTGGGGTGGAGACTGTTGCAGGGAGCAGTCGTGTGCAACAGTTTCTAAGCTCCTTTCCGGACTCCAAGGCCAGATGTGATGTTTGCGGCCTAGAGGAGTCCATGGGCCGTGTATATATTCAGTGTGAGAGGTTGCAGCCCCTGTATAGTTACCTGAAGGGGCTGCTCCTCAACTCTTGGTTACACTTTAGCCCCACACTCCTAATCTTTGCCCACGCGGTGCGGAGGGGGGTGGGTAAGTCGGAGGATCTTCTCCTGGACCTGCTCTTGGGCCTGGCGAAAACAGCAATTTGTAGGTCCAGAATGGGCGGGGCCCATGGGGGGATCACTCTGGCTGCCTCCCTCTCTCCCGTGGTCTTGTCCCTGCCCGGGTGGCCCTGGAGAGGGAGCAGGCGGTGTCCACTGGTTCACTTGATACCTTCCTCGATCGGTGGGCACGGAAGCTATCAAGTGGCGATAATCGATCCTCACAATCACATTGTGATGTAATTATTAATTGTGTGTGTGTCACAAATACATTTCTTCTATTTTGATACAAAAGCTCTACTAGACATGTTAAACTACTAGTTATTTAATCAGGGCTGCAGCTGCTGAAAGGTTGACTGTACTGAGGTATGTGGCCAGAGCTGGCAGATGTGTTGTTCTGAAGTCTGATGTCTCACACCTGAAGAACCTGTTTATGTCGTGTTGTAATGACCTTTTTCTGTTGCCTGGTGTCAGAAATAGAAATCAAAGGGAGATGATGCCCCACTCTGTTAATCAACTCTGACACATTTCCATGCATTTCCTTTCTTAATTTACAAAGATCACAACTCCATTAGTGAACAATGGATTGCCAGTCTGCCACTTTTTAGTGAGGCTTGAAAGGATTCGCTGTGAAGCGACACCTGCCCATCTATCTGTGTGCCAGTGTGTTTGGATTGTGTTAGACAACAGTCCTCATATCTCACCTACATCCATTACAATTTTTGAAATGTTAGATTGTACTTGGAAGAAGTTGAGTTTGAATCGAACAATTTTCAAATTGGGAGCTGTTAATGATTTCTGTTTTTCACATAACTATATAGTGATGTTAATATAAGGCAGGATCTGGCCAAAGTGGACTGGGATCAGCTACTTGTAGGAAAATCCACATCGGAGCAATGGGAGTCTTTCAGAAAGGAATTTGAGAGAGTACAATGGCAACATGTTCCCGTAAAGGTCAAGGGTGGGACCAACAAGCCCAGGGAACCTTGGATGTCAAGGGATATACGAGAATGGTTTAGGGAAAAAAGAGGGGCTTTTGGCAGATACAGAGGACTAAAGACAGAGGAAGCCCTAGAGGAGTATAAATAGTGCAGGGGGATACTTAAAAAACAAATTAGGAGAGCGAGGAGGGGCCATGAAATAACACTGGCGAGCAAAATAAAGGAAAATCCTAAGGTGTTTTATAAGTATGCTAGCTGGGGGTGCCTGGTGGTGCCGAGGCTTTTTTAAGGGCATGTTGTTGTTGGAAGAGAGAGAGGGAGCGACTGGGGGGAAGAGAGAGAGGGAAGGAGAGAGAGGGAAGGAGAGAGAGAGAGAGAGAGAGAGGGAAGGAGAGAGAGAGGGAAGGAGAGATAGAGAGAGATGGAAGGAGAGAGAGAGAGAGAGGGAAGGAGAGAGAGAGAGAGAGGGAAGGAGAGAGAGAGAGAGAGGGAAGGAGAGAGAGAGAGAGGGAAGGAGAGAGAGAGAGAGATGGAAGGAGAGAGCGAGATGGAAGGAGAGAGCGAGATGGAAGGAGAGAGAGGGAAGGAGAGAGAGAGAGGGAAGGAGAGAGAGAGAGGGAAGGAGAGAGAGAGAGAGATGGAAGGAGAGAGAGAGAGGGAAGGAGAGAGAGAGAGGGAAGGAGAGAGAGAGAGAGAGGGAAGGAGAGAGAGAGAGGGAAGGAGAGAGAGAGGGAAGGAGAGAGAGAGAGAGAGAGGGAAGGAGAAAGAGAGAGAGGGAAGGAGAGAGAGAGAGAGAGGGAAGGAGAGAGAGAGAGAGAGAGGGAAGGAGAGAGAGAGAGTGAAGGGCAGAGAGAGAGATGGAAGGAGAGAGAGTGAGAGATGGAAGGAGAGAGAGAGAGGGAAGGAGAGAGAGAGAGAGGGAAGGAGAGAGAGAGAGAGGGAAGGAGAGAGAGAGGGAGAGAGAGGGGGAAGGAGAGAGAGGGAAAGAGAGAGAGGGAAGGAGAGAGAGGGAAGGAGAGAGAGAGGGGGAAGGAGAGAGAGGGGGAAGGAGAGAGAGAGAGAGGGAAGGAGAGAGAGAGAGACGGGGGAGAGAGAGAGAGACGGGGTGAGAGAGAGAGAGACTGGGGGAGAGAGAGAGAGAGAGAGAGAGAGAGACTGGGAGTGAGAGAGAGAGAGTCTGGGAGTGTGTGAGAGAGAGAGAGAGAGTAGGAGAGTGTGTGTGAGAGAGAGTGGGAATGTGTGAGAGAGAGAGAGAGAGTGGGAGTGTGTGTGTGAGAGAGAGAGAGAGAGACTGGGAGTGAGAGAGAGATAGAGAGAGAGAGAGACTGGGAGTGAGAGAGAGAGAGAGATTGGGAGTGAGAGAGAGAGAGAGAGATTGGGAGTGTGAGAGAGAGAGATTGGGAGTGTGAGAGAGAGGGAGAGAGAGAGAGAGAGAGACTGGGAGTGAGAGAGAGAGAGACTGGGAGTGTGAGAGAGAGAGAGATTGGGAGTGTGTGAGAGAGAGACTGGGAGTGAGAGAGAGAGAGAGAGAGAGATTGGGAGTGAGAGAGAGAGAGAGACTGGGAATGTGAGAAAGAGAGAGAGAGAGAGAGAGAGAGACTGGGAGTGGGAGTGAGAGAGAGAGAGAGAGAGAGAGAGGGACTATGAGTGAGAGAGAGAGAGACTGGGAGTGTGAGAGAGAGAGAGAGTGGGAGTGTGGGAGAGAGAGAGAGAGTGGGAGTGTGTGAGAGAGAGAGAGAGTGTGAGTGTGAGAGAGTGAGTGGGAGTGTGTGAGAGAGAGAGAGTGGGAGTGTGTGTGAGAGAGAGAGACAGAGAGAGACTGGGAGTGTGTGAGAGAGAGAGAGACTGGGAGTGTGTGTGAGAGAGACTGGGAGTGTGCGTGAGAGAGAGAGAGACTGGGAGTGTGTGAGAGAGAGAGACTGGGAGTGTGAGAGAGAGAGAGAGAGAGTGGGAGTGTGTGTGAGAGAGAGAGAGAGAGTGTGAGAGTGTGTGTGAGAGAGAGAGAGAGAGTGGGAGTGTGTGTGTGAGAGAGAGAGAGAGACTGGGAGTGTGTGAGAGAGAGAGACTGGGAGTGTGAGAGAGAGAGAGACTGGGAGTGTGAGAGAAAGAGACTGGGAGTGTGAGAGAGAGAGAGACTGGGAGTGTGAGAGAGAGAGAGACTGGGAGTGTGAGAGAGAGAGACTGGGAGTGAGAGAGAGAGAAAGAGACTGGGAGTGAGAGAGAGAGAAACTGGAACTGAGAGAGAGACTGGGAGTGAGAGAGAGAGACTGGGAGTGAGAGAGAGAGAGAGAGTGTGTGTGAGAGAGAGTGAGAGGGACTGGGAGTGTGAGAGAGAGAGAGTGTGAGAGAGAGAGAGAGAGACTGGGAGTGTGAGAGAGAGAGAGAGAGACTGGGAGTGTGAGAGAGAGAGACTGGGAGTGTGTGAGAGAGAGAGAGTGTGAGAGAGAGAGAGATGGGAGTGTGTGTGAGAGAGAGAGAGAGAGTGGGAGTGTGTGTGAGAGAGAGAACTCCAAAACAGGGAGAGAGAGAGAGCAGAGCCCGAGCAGCAACCGGAGCACGGAGCCTGAAGCCGGAGAAAGGCCCGAGGAACCGGGCCGAGCGAGGCACCGGAGAGAAGGAGAGCGAGCAGCAACAGGAGTAGACCCAGACCGGGAGGAGCGGCCCGAGCCAGTCAAAGAGGCGAGTGGAGAGGTAGGGGTGCCGGATCGGGTCGGGCCTGGAGAGCGAGCAAGCCCGGGGCCTGAAACCCGAGAAACTCCGGGGTCGGAGAAACTCGGACAAACACCGGGCCGGGACAGCACAGCCGAGCCGAGGGGCTGGGGCCAGGGCAGAAGCCCGGAGAGAGCGTTGGGAGCTGAGAGCTGAGAGCGCGAAATTTGAACGAAGGGAAACGGCTGAAAGGAGAAAAGGAGCAAAGAGAGGTAACTGCACCTAGAGAGAGAGAGACGGAGCGAGAGAGCGTGAGAGAGAGAGAGAGAGGAGAGGAAACACCAGCTGGAGAGAAAAAGCCGGAGAAATAAGTTTTACCTAACTCTACCTAAGTTTCATTTTAGTTAAAGTTAGTTCGGAAAAAGTTTAATTTTATTTAAATTTAGCTCGAAAAAAAAAAAAACCTGAAAAAAGAACAACAAACCCGCGAGGAAAAGGAATAGAAACCCGAGAGAAACGATAAACTACCCGAACCAAGAGCCTGTGAGAAAAAGAGAAAGATAAACCTTTAAGAGCAGCTATATCAAAGATGAACCCCTGAAAAACTCCCAATTTTGGACCTAAAAGTGGGCTAAGGTGGAACACGACACAAAAAAGAGAAAAAAAAAAAGTTATCTATCTGAGACAAAAAACAAACGACTACAATGAGCAGGGAAATGATATATCCTGAGCAATGCACAAAAAATAAAGCAAAGGAAAAATACAAGTACACAACACTAAAAAATAACCCAGAAATCCTCTACGTGGACTATACCACACACAAAGGGACTAAGCTGAAGAACAACCTCATATTCTACACCGAATACGTCACCTCCTGGAAGGAGACTTTACAAAAACACTACACATACGTCTCCAGTGAAGGTATTGGCAGTGGAGGCAGACTGAAAATATGTAAAGATGGAAACCTAGATAAAGATGACCCCCTGCTAACCATAAGCTACTACAACAAAAATAGAAAGATCATGATACAGGGGAATGTGGAAAATCTGGACACCTTCGAAAAGGAATTCCCCCAGTTGAAAACTAAGGCAGACACAAAGAGGACCAATGGACAGGAAGCAAAAGAGAGTCGAACAGAGGATGAGGAGAGCCAAGTGGAGGAAGAAGAGAGACCAGCAGAGGAAAACACCTCCCTGTACATCTCCACCCCCCCCACACCTCTCAACGAAAACAAAATGATGAAAGAGAATCTGGCCAAACTAGAACTTGATTTCAACGAATACAGAGAAACACTGGCCAAGAATTTGAAGGAGGAATTCAAACAGCTAAAAACGGAACACGAGTCCACCATCCACAAGCTGAGAAAGACCATAGAGGAGCAAAGAAATGAGATCAAAGAACTCCGTACTCAACTAAACAAAATGAAGGAGACCGTAGAAAGGCTCAGCAGGCAACACAAACCTCTTAAGGTCCAAAAACCTGAGGACACAAAAACAACACACACAAGGACACAGAACCCGCCGGATGCCACCCCACACGAAGACACACCGAAAGCCACAAACCCCGCTCCAACCAGCCCTCAGTCGAGTCATGCCCAGACTACTGCTACCCAGTCCTCACACACAGGAACACAAAAACCGACAGATACCCCCCCAAACGAGGACACACCGAAAGCCCCAAACCCCGCTCCTGCCACACAACATATCCCAGAAACCCAGCCAACAACCAGCCACCAGGCGAGTCCTACCCAGACTACTGTTACCCAGTCTGATAAACCAGCCCCTCAGGCGGTCCTGCTGACCGACTCCAACGGAAAGTTTCTGGACCCCCAGAGGCTGTTCCCAGACCATCAAGTCCTGAAAAAATGGTGCAGCAACACAGGCCAAGCAATGAAGATCCTGAACAAAGAATCCCTTGGAAGCCCCAAATGGATTGTGATCCACACAGGCACGAACGACCTACGCACCCTACAGGAAGGCACGGCTTGGGCGGTGAGCAGGATGGCAGAAAAGGCCAGCAGGGAATTCCCCGAGGCGCGGATCGTGATCTCCACACTACTGCCCAGAAAGGACACCCCAGCCTATATAATCCACAACACCAACAGGGAGATCGACACGAGATGTTCTGTCCTCCCCAACGTCTCCCTGGCCCATCATCCAAACATCAACACAAGGGACCTCTATGACGAAATACATCTACTCAAACAGCGGATGTGGGTCTTCGCAAGAAACCTCATAAACACTGCCAAAAGACGCAGCCCTCCCACCCCCCCTACCATTGGGAGCCCAAACAGGACCACCAATGTCCCCCACCCCCCTTTACAAAACCGACAACAGAACCGTGCTTTTATACCTGACCCAAGACCCCCCTCTAGACCACAGACTGTAGACCAAGAACTGAGAAAGATCATGACGATGCTGAACAGCCTGATAGAAAGCCGGAGAAATTATTAATATTGTTATTTATCATTATCATTATTGTTATCTTATCAGTATTATTACTATTATTAGATAGATATATGTGCATGCCTCATGAAATTTATACTAAATCATCACTTAGCATTATAGAAAATAGTGTTTCCACACTCATCCCACAAAATAGGTCCATTTTATTTCGTTTTATTGAACTATATAAATGCGTTCTTTCCACATAAGCTGCTGGAATATCCAGGGCCTCCGCTCCTCAACTTTTGGGATGAAGAGTACAGACCCTGAATTCCTAAAAGCTATAAAAGACATTGATATAATTGTGTTAACAGAAACATGGTGCCAAAAGGACATGCCAACCCACTGTCCTCCAATGTACCATGAAATCATTGTGCCCTCAGTAAAGAACACTAAAACACGCAAGGGCAGAACCTCCGGGGGAATATTGGTGTGGTATAAGGGAGAACTGGACAAACACATCTCACCGGTAAAACAGGGGAAATCACACGTATGGCTAAAACTAGATAAAAATATAGGAATAGCAAAAAAAGATGTTTACTTATGTGCGATCTACATACCTCCAATAGATTCGCCATATTTCGAAGAGGAGTTATTTGATACTCTCCACATGGAAATCAGCCATTTCCAGGCCCAAGGAAAGGTGATAATATGTGGGGACCTAAATGCAAGGACCGGTTGTGAACCTGACTTCATAGACCCACAGGGAAACAACCATGTGTTTGGCCAGACCCCTTTAGATGTCACACCAGCCATCGCAAATCGGAACAACCTTGATCGTGAAATAAATAAAAGCGGTAGGGAGGTAGTGCAACTCTGCCGAGCCTTAGGCCTGTACATAGTTAATGGTAGGTTCAGAGGGGACTCCCTAGGGAGACTCACATACTCCTCAACTCTTGGGTCTAGTGTGATGGACTATACAATCACTGACCTGGACCCCTGCGATATCAACGCATTCACTGTCAGGCAGCAATCCCCCCTCTCAGACCATAACCAAATAAATGTGTACCTTAAACTTTCTGCCCAAACTACAGACACAAAAAAGGAACACAGTAAGCTACATAAAATAAACCAGACATACAGATGGGCCCCAGACAGTGGAGATAAATTCATCACAGAACTAAATTCACCTGATCTCACAAGTAAAATTTCAAAATTTAAAGAAAATCTATATGAGATCACCAGAGATGGTGTAAACACGGCCATAGAGGATATAAATATGATCTTCCATGAGGCAGCTGTAAAAGCCGACCTCGTGAAACAGAAGAGGAAGCATCACAAAAGACAAAATAAAAATATGAAATGGTTTGACCACGAATGCAAAAATGCCAGAAAAGACCTGAGAAAAATATCAAACCAAAAGCATCGGCAACCAAACAATCCGGACCTACGTACTAGATACAATGAAACCCTCAAAAGATATAAACACACCATTAGGAACAAAACACAAAACTATACCCACAAAATACTCGAAGAAATTGAAAACTCCACCAATCCAAAACAATTCTGGGAAATGTGGAATAACCTGAGTACAACACAATTGCAAGCATTACCAATCCAAGATGGCGACATCTGGAGAACACATTTTGAAAACCTCTACAAAGACATCCCAAAAAACAAAACAAACCCAAGTCAACATCAGGTCACAGAAAAACTCCACACATTAGAAGCAACAACTAAAGACAACCAAAACCCTCTAGACTCCCCAATCACATGGAAAGAACTGGCCACAAAAACAAAATCTCTCCACCTAAAGAAAGCCTGTGGCCCAGACAACATCAAAAATGAAATGCTAAAGTTCAGCAATATGGAGATGCAGGGTGCGATACTCAAACTATTCAACATCATATTACGCTCAGGCTGTTTTCCCGATATCTGGTGCCAAGGACTAATCTCCCCCATATATAAAAGTGGAAACAAATCAGACCCAAATAACTACCGCGGCATCTGTGTCAACAGTTGTCTAGGGAAGTTATTCTGCAGTATTCTAAATAGTAGATTACTTGATTTTCTTAACAAACATAATATCCTCAGAAAAAACCAAATAGGCTTTCTTCCAAAACACCGCACCGCCGACCATATCTATACCCTTCACACCCTCATTGAAAAACATAAACACCAAACAAAAAATGGGAAAATATTCGCCTGTTTCATCGACTTCAAGAAAGCCTTTGACTCTATATGGCACGAAGGGCTCTATTATAAACTTCTTCAGTGTGGAATAGGGGGCAAAGTCTATGACCTTATTAAATCAATGTATCTGAAAAACAAATGCGGGGTCAAAATTGGAGACAAACGCACCGATTTCTTCACCCAGAGAAGAGGCGTCCGGCAGGGCTGCAATTTGAGCCCGACCCTGTTCAACATATACATAAATGAATTAGCAGACATGCTGGAGCAAAGCGAGTCACCAGGTCTCCGTCTCCTGGATGGAGAAGTGAAGTCCCTGTTCTATGCGGACGACCTGGTTCTGCTGTCTCCCACAGAACAGGGATTACAGCAACAACTAGACCTACTCGACAAATACTGCCAAAATTGGGCTCTAACAGTAAATCTAACGAAAACCAACATCATGATTTTTCAGAAAAGACCCAGATGTCAGGAAAACAAATACCAGTTTACCCTCAGTGATACCACTATAGGACACACTATGAGCTACACCTACCTTGGTCTAACTATTACAGCATCAGGGAGCTTCAGCATAGCAGTGAATGCACTAAAAGAAAAAGCCCGAAGAGCCCTATATGCAATAAAAAGAAAATTCTACAACATCCAAATCCCAATCAAAATCTGGCTCAAAATTTTTGACAGCATAATCCTGCCCATTGCACTGTACGGTAGTGAAGTATGGGGCCCGCTAAATCACCAAAGCTACACTAAATGGGAAAAACACACAATAGAAGCCCTACATGCAGAATTCTGCCGAAGCATCCTTCGCACCCAAAGAAAAACGCCAACAAATGCATGCAGAGCCGAACTAGGCAGATACCCACTGATAATAAACATCCAAAAACGAGCACTAAACTTCCTAAATCACCTCAAATCTAGCTCCCCAGACACCCTTCATTTCAAAGCCTTTCAGACCCAAGAGCTAAACCCAGAAAAGAGTCCCCTGAGTCAGCTGCTACTGAAACTAAGTACTCAGCCGGACCCTGACCAGCCCCAGACCAACACAGCCGTCCAAACACCAATCCGAGTGAACCAAATCATTAAAAAATGCAAAGAAACCTACCTGGAACATTGGAACAAAATAACCGAAAGCCAAAGCAGATTAGAATGTTACCGGGCCCTAAAAAGAGAATATAAACTGGCAGACTACCTCACGACCATCAGAGACACAAAACAGAGACAGACCCTCACCAGGTACAGACTAAGCGACCACCAACTGGAAATTGAAAAAGGCAGATACAAGAAATCCTGGCAGCCTAGAGAGAATAGAATATGCGATCAATGTCTGGCTGGCGAGGTTGAAACAGAAATGCATTTCCTCCTAAAATGCAAAAAATTCAACACATCAAGAAACATATTATTCAACAAGCTAAGCCAAACAACCCCAGATTTCAAGGAATTGGATGATCTGTCAAAATTGAGATTAGTCCTAGGAGAAGGAGACAGACCATACCTTGGGGCTAAATATGTAACAACATGTCACAACCTGAGGACTGTTTAAAAGTAAGACTTTAAAATTAATATTGAACGTACCAAATGAAGTAGAAAGACTGTTTAAAATTAATATTGTTTAAAAGTAATATTGTATATACCCAACAAATGTCAAATCGATTGACACCTACAGAATGTTGGAAAACTGTACCTTTTTGCTATGTAAGCTTTGGCAATATGGTTCTCTGTAAACTTTCATGCCAATAAAGCATTTGAACTGAACTGAACTGAACTGAGTGGGAGTGTGTGAGAGAGAGAAAGACTGGGAATGTGAGAGAGAGAGAGAGAGAGACTGGGAGTGAGAGAGAGAGAGTCTGGGAGTGTGTGTGAGAGAGAGAGAGAGTGGGAGAGTGTGTGTGAGAGAGAGTGGGAGTGTGTGAGAGAGAGAGAGAGAGTGGGAGTGTGTGTGTGTGAGAGAGAGAGAGAGACTGGGAGTGAGAGAGAGATAGAGAGAGAGAGAGACTGGGAGTGAGAGAGAGAGAGAGATTGGGAGTTTGAGAGAGAGAGATTGGGAGTGTGAGAGAGAGGGAGAGAGAGAGAGAGAGACTGGGAGTGAGAGAGAGAGAGACTGGGAGTGTGAGAGAGAGAGAAATTGGGAGTGTGTGAGAGAGAGACTGGGAGTGAGAGAGAGAGAGATTGGGAGTGAGAGAGAGAGAGAGACTGGGAATGTGAGAAAGAGAGAGAGAGAGAGAGAGACTGGGAGTGGGAGTGAGAGAGAGAGAGAGAGAGAGAGGGACTGCGAGTGAGAGAGAGAGAGACTGGGAGTGTGAGAGAGAGAGTGGGAGTGTGGGAGAGAGAGAGAGAGTGGGAGTGTGTGAGAGAGAGAGTGTGAGTGTGAGAGAGAGAGCGAGTGGGAGTGTGTGAGAGAGAGAGAGTGGGAGTGTGTGTGAGAAAGACAGAGAGAGACTGGGAGTGTGTGAGAGAGAGAGAGAGACTGGGAGCGTGTGTGAGAGAGACTGGGAGTGTGTGTGAGAGAGAGAGAGACTGGGAGTGTGTGAGAGAGAGAGACTGGGAGTGTGAGAGAGAGTGGGAGTGTGTGTGAGAGAGAGAGAGAGTGGGAGAGTGTGTGTGAGAGAGAGAGAGAGTGGGAGTGTGTGTGTGAGAGAGAGAGACTGGGAGTATGTGAGAGAGAGAGACTGGGAGTGTGAGAGAGAGAGAGACTGGGAGTGTGAGAGAAAGAGACTGGGAGTGTGAGAGAGAGAGAGACTGGGAGTGTGAGAGAGAGAGACTGGGAGTGAGAGAGAGAGAAAGAGACTGGGAGTGAGAGAGAGAGAGAGACTGGAACTGAGAGAGAGACTGGGAGTGAGAGAGAGAGACTGGGAGTGAGAGAGAGAGAGACTGGGAGTGTGAGAGTGTGAGAGAGAGAGAGAGAGAGACAGGGAGTGTGAGAGAGAGAGAGACTGGGAGTGTGTGAGAGAGAGAGAGAGAGTGGGAGAGTGTGTGTGTGAGAGAGAGAGAAAGAGAGAGACTGGGAGTGTGAGAAAGAGACTGGGAGCGTGTGTGAGAGAGAGAGATTGGGAGTGTGAGAGAGAGAGATTGGGAGTGAGAGAGAGAGAGAGAGAGACTGGGAGTGTGAGAGAGAGAGATTGGGATTGTGATAGAGAGAGATTGGGAGTGTGAGAGAGAGAGACTGGGAGTGTGAGAGAGAGCGACTGGGAGTGTGAGAGAGAGAGAGATTGGGAGTGTGAGAGAGCGAGAGATTGGGAGTGTGAGAGAGAGAGAGACATTGGGAGTGTGAGAGAGAGAGAGACTGGGAGTGTGAGAGAGAGAGAGACTGGGAGTGTGAGAGACAGAGATTGGGAGTGTGAGAGAGAGAGATTGGGAGTGTGTAATGAAATCTGTCTTGGTCCTGTATTTGTGTTGCACTCATGTATATTACCCTCCCCCACTGTGTATAGTTTCACTTCCTCTTTCCCGACTAACCTGAGAGGTTCCAGGTCTTGGCTCTTGGCTCCGCCCCTGACTTCTCTTACATAAAGATCCCAGGATCTGTATGACTCATCCCTGTGAACCAGTCGGCGTGTTGAGATGTTAGCTCTGATCTTAGTGATTAAAAGCCAACTTGTTTAAGTCTATAACTTCTAGTTTTGTGGTTATTGAAGGCCCATCAATTTTAATCACTAAAGAATACTAGGATGGATCGACTCCTAAAACCAGAGCATCTGGACTTGGATCCACATTCTGCTGAAGCATCAAATCAATTTGGACACTGGCTCAAATGCTTCGAACTCTTCGCGGGGGCCTCATCCGCTAGCGAGGTAGATAAACTGAATCTACTGACTACTCGCGTAAGTCATCGGATTTATTCGTTCATCCGGGACGCCACCTCTTACACGGAGGCCATCACTATCCTGAAGGCCCAATACCAGAGGCCGGTAAATGAAGTGTACGCCAGACATCTGCTGGCTACACGCAGGCAGTGACCAGAGGAATCAATGGACGATTTCTTACAGGGCCTAAAGGACCTGGTCCGGGACTGTAACTGCAAGGCCGTGACGGCCAACGCGTACTCTGACAAATTGGTCCGCGATTCCTTCATCACGGGCCTCAAATCGAATTATATCCGGCAGAGACTGCTGGAGAAGGAGGTCCTGGACTTTAAAAAGGCAGTGGCCACTGCGTGATCGCTGGACGTGGCCCAGAAAAACTCTGACTCTTATTCTTCCGGCCATGCGGCCCTCACCGCTTCGTACGCGCCGAGGGGGCCGCCATTTTGGAATCAGCCATTTTCCCCATCCAGGTCTCAGACCAGCTCTACGCCGCCAGAGTCCCCACACAGAAGTTCACCCAGGAGTCCTACTACAGCGGCAATGTCTCGAGGCCTGAAATGCTACTTCTGCGGCCAGGCCAAGCACCCCAGACAACGATGCCCAGCGAAGGACGCTACATGCTTCAAATGTAAGAAAAAGGGGCATTTTAGCAAAGTCTGCAGGGAGAATCCGATTTCCAACTCCGTCACCACCTCGTGCGTGCCGTGCGGGCCGCCATCTTGGGATCCGCCATCTTTTCCCGACTCAATGGCCGCCCAGGGCCCAACAGTGGCTTCGATCACGGTGGATCAATCCAGGCCACACCCGTTGACAAAATCCATGATGGACATACAGGTAAACGGGAATTTAACGAAATGTTTAATTGACTGTGGGAGTACCGAGAGTTTTATCCACCCTAGCCTGGTATGGCGGCACTCATTAACGGTAACCCCTACACGGAGCAGAATTGCTATGGCTGCTAAGCCCCACACTTCGGACATTTTGGGCTACTGTGTGGTAACACTGACTGTAAAAGGCACGGACTACAAGGATTTTAAATTCCTCGTGATGCCAGAAATCTGTGTTAATGTAATCTTGGGCCTGGACTTCCAGTGCCACCACGAAAGTGTCACGCTAGCATATGGCGGGTCCCAGCCGCCACTCACAGTCTGTGGCCTATCAACCTTAAAAATCAGCCCGCCATCTTTATTCGCTAATCTCGCTCTGAACTGTAGGCCCATAGCGACCAAAAGTAGACGGTACAGTCTGGAAGACAGACACTTTATCAAGGCGGAAGTGGACAGACTCCTGCGGGAAGGCATTATTGAATGCAGTACCAGCCCGTGGCGTGCCCAAGTAGTCATAGTTAAAAATAGCGAAAAGAAACGGATGGTAATTGACTACAGCCAGACTGTTAATATTTATACCCAGCTGGACGCCTACCCTTTACCCCGCATATCAGAAATGGTCAACCAGATTGCGCAATACCGAGTCTTCTCGACTATCGACCTCAAATCCGCGTATCACCAGCTCCCCATTAGAACGGAGGACCGCCCATACACCGCCTTCGAGGCAAACGGGCACCTCTACCATTTTCTCAGAGTGCCCTTCGGAGTAACAAATGGGGTCTCGGTCTTCCAACATGAGATGGACTGCATGGTTGACGAGAATAAACTACAAGCTACCTACCCCTATCTGGACAATGTCACTATCTGCGGGCACAACCAGCAAGACCACGATCTAAATCTTGCGAGATTTTTAAAAACTGCCCTAAAGCTGAATCTAACCTACAATGAAGACAAATGTGTCTTCAACACAACCTGTCTCTGTATCCTCGGCTGTGTGGTGGAAGATGGGGTAATTGGACCGGACCCTGACCGATTACGCCCCCTAAAGGAACTGCCCCTGCCACACAATCCCAAAGCTTTAAAAAGGTGCCTGGGATTTTTTTCATATTATGCCCAATGGGTGCCCAATCACTCTGATAAGGCCCGACCCCTCATTAAATCGACGTCCTTCCCACTATCAGCTGAAGCTCGGAGGCTTTCACCAGTATTAAACAGGACATTGAAAGGGCTGCAGTGTGTGCAGTGGATGAATGCATTCCCTTTCAAGTCGAAAGCGATGCGTCAGACTTTGCCTTAGCTGCGACCCTCAATCAGGCTGGGAGACCTGTGGCCTTCTTCTCCCGAACCCTTCAGGGACCTGAAATCAGGCACTCTTCTGTCGAGAAGGAGGCACAGGCTATAGTGGAGGCAGTGCGGCACTGGAAACACTACCTAGCCGGCAAACGTTTCACCCTGCTCACCGACCAGCGGTCGGTGGCTTTCATGTTTAATAACAAACAAAGGGGGAAAATCAAGAATGACAAAACACTCAGGTGGAAGATCGAACTATCCACGTTCGACTATGATATTATGTACTGGCCGGGAGCCCTTAATGAACCCCCAGATGCCCTATTGCGGGGAATGTGTGCCAGCATTCATACGGACAAATTACAGGGTCTCCACAACGACCTCTGTCACCCAGGGGTCACCCGACTATACCATTTTATAAAGTCCCGCAACCTGCCCCACTCCATCGAGGAGGTCAGGACAATGACCAGAGCCTGCCGCATCTGTGTGGAATGCAAGCCTCGTTTCTACAGGCCTGACCGTGCACACCTTATCAAAGCCACACGGCCATTCGAGCACCTAAGTCTGGACTTCAAGGGACCCCTTCCCTCTGCCGACCATAACGTATACTTCCTCAATATCATTGATGAATATTCCCGCTTCCCCTTCGCCATTCCCTGCCCAGACATGACCAGTGCCACGGTCATCAAGTGTCTCTGTAATCTATTCTGCATGTTTGGCATGCCGAACTACATACACAGCGATAGGGGGACGTCATTCATGAGTGACGAGCTGCGCCAGTTCTTGCTCTCGAAGGGGATAGCCACTAGCAGAACCACTAGTTACAACCCCCAGGGTAATGGGCAAGTGGAAAGGGAGAATGCTACTGTTTGGAAGGCTGTCACATTAGCCTTAAAGTCAAAAGGCCTTCTGACCTCCCGCTGGCAGGAAGTCCTCCCAGACGTGCTCCACTCCATAAGGTCTCTGTTATGTACTGCCACTAACGCTACCCCTCACGAAAAGATGTTCATTTTCCCCCAGAAATCCACCTCGGGCATATCTCTACCCGTGTGGCTGACGTCTCCGGGGACAGTACTATTGCGGAAGCACGTGAGAGGCCATAAAACGGACCCCCTTGTGGTCCGTGCAAACCCTCAGTATGCCTATATCGAATACTCTGACGGGCGAGAGGACACTGTTTCCATAAAAGACCTCGCTCCCTCGGGGAGCGGAGAGAATGATGGGAGACTACCCGATGAAGACCTACACTACAAAGAGACAGGACACCCAGAGGTATCAATACCCAACTTTAACCTGGAGGACACTGCAGATAACCTGGAAGACACTGCGGAGGCCCGGACAGCGGAGGAACCAGAATCCACTCCCCTAGAGGCACCCCAACCGGCTTTGCGCCGATCACTGAGAACTGCAAAACCTCCTGACAGACTCACTTATACCAACTTTTAAGAAACATCACCCCGATGGATTAAATCTATAGAAGGGGTGAATGTAATGAAATCTGTTTGTCTTGGTCCTGTATTCGTTTTGCACTCATGTATATTACCCACCCCCACTGTGTATAGTTTCACTTCCTCTTTCCCGACTAACCTGGGAGGTTCCAGGTCTTGGCTCTTGGCTCTGCCCCTGACTTCTCTTACATAAAGATCCCAGGGTCTGTATGACTCATTCCTGTGAACCAGTCGGCGTGTTGAGATGTTAGCTCTGATCTTAGTGATTAAAAGCCAACTTGTTTAAGTCTATAACTTCTAGTTTTGTGATTATTGAAGGCCACAGGTTATTGAAGTGTGAGAGAGAGAGAGATTGGGAGTGTGAGAGAGAGAGATTGGGAGTGTGAGAGAGATTGGGAGTGTGAGAGAGAGAGACTGGGAGTGAGAGAGAGAGATTGGGAGTGTGAGAGAGAGAGAGATTGGGAGTGAGAGAGAGAGATTGGGAGTGTTAGAGAGAGACACTGGGAGTGAGAGAGAGAGAGATTGGGAGTATGAGAGAGAGAGAGAGAGAGATTGGGAGTATGAGAGAGAGAGAGATTGGGGGGGTGAGAGAGAGAGATTGGGAGTGTGAGAGAGAGAGAGAGAGATTGGGAGTGTGAGAGAGAGAGAGATTGGGAGTGTGAGAGAGAGAGAGAGATTGGGAGTGTGAGAGAGAGAGAGAGGTTGGGAGTGTGAGAGAGAGAGATTGGGAGTGTGAGAGAGAGAGAGATTGGGAGTGTGAGAGAGAGAGAGATTGGGAGTGTGAGAGAGAGATTGGGAGTGTGAGAGAGAGAGAGAGAGATTGGGAGTGTGAGAGAGAGAGAGATTGGGAGTGTGAGAGAGAGAGAGAGATTGGGAGTGTGAGAGAGAGAGGTTGGGAGTGTGAGAGAGAGAGATTGGGAGTGTGAGAGAGAGAGAGATTGGGAGTGTGAGAGAGAGAGAGATTGGGAGTGAGAGAGAGAGAGAGATTGGGAGTGTGAGAGAGAGAGATTGGGAGTGTGAGAGAGAGAGAGATTGGGAGTGAGAGAGAGAGATTGGGAGTGTTAGAGAGAGACACTGGGAGTGAGAGAGAGAGAGATTGGGAGTATGAGAGAGAGAGACAGAGATTGGGAGTATGAAAGAGAGAGAGAGAGATTGGGAGTGTGAGAGAGAGAGAGATTGGGAGTGTGAGAGAGAGAGAGAGATTGGGAGTGTGAGAGAGAGAGATTGGGAGTGTGAGAGAGAGAGAGATTGGGAGTGTGAGAGAGAGAGAGATTGGGAGTGTGAGAGAGAGAGAGATTGGGAGTGAGAGAGAGAGAGAGAGATTGGGAGTGTGAGAGAGAGAGAGATTGGGAGTGTGAGAGAGAGAGAGATTGGGAGTGTGAGAGAGAGAGATTAGGAGTGTGAGAGAGAGAGAGATTGGGAGTGTGAGAGAGAGAGAGAGATTGGGAGTGTGAGAGAGAGAGAGATTGGGAGTGTGAGAGAGATAGAGATTGGGAGTGTGAGAGAGAGAGAGATTGGGAGTGTGAGAGAGAGAGAGAGATTGGGGGTGAGAGAGAGATTGGGAGTGTGAGAGAGAGAGAGATTGGGAGTGTGAGAGAGATTGGGAGTGTGAGAGAGATTGGGAGTGTGAGAGAGAGAGACTGGGAGTGAGAGAGAGGTTGGGAGTGTTAGAGAGAGACACTGGGAGTGATAGAGAGAGAGATTGGGAGTATGAGAGCGAGAGAGAGAGAGATTGGGAGTATGAGAGAGAGAGAGAGAGAGAGAGATTGGGAGTGTGAGAGAGAGAGATTGGGAGTGTGAGAGAGAGAGAGATTGGGAGTGTGAGAGAGAGAGAGATTGGGAGTGTGAGAGAGAGATTGGGAGTGTGAGAGAGAGAGAGAGATTGGGAGTGTGAGAGAGAGAGAGATTGGGAGTGTGAGAGAGAGATTGGGAGTGTGAGAGAGAGAGATTGGGAGTGTGAGAGAGAGAGAGATTGGAGTGTGAGAGAGAGAGAGAGAGATTGGGAGTGTGAGAGAGAGAGAGAGAGATTGGGAGTGTGAGAGAGAGATTGGGAGTGTGAGAGAGAGATTGGGAGTGTGAGAGAGCGAGAGAGATTGGGAGCGTGAGAGAGAGAGATTGGGAGTGTGAGAGAGAGAGAGAGAGAGATTGGAGTGTGAGAGAGAGAGAGATTGGGAGTGTGAGAGAGAGAGAGAGATTGGGAGTGTGAGAGAGAGAGATTGGGAGTGTGAGAGAGAGAGATTGGGAGTGTGAGAGAGAGAGAGATTGGGAGTGTGAGAGAGAGAGAGATTGGGAGTGTGAGAGAGAGAGAGATTGGGAGTGAGAGAGAGAGAGAGAGATTGGGAGTGTGAGAGAGAGAGAGATTGGGAGTGAGAGAGAGAGAGAGAGAGATTGGGAGTGTGAGAGAGAGAGTGAGAGAGAGAGAGATTGGGAGTGTGAGAGAGAGAGAGATTGGGAGTGTGAGAGAGAGATTGAGGAGTGTGAGAGAGAGAGAGAGATTGGGAGTGGTGAGAGAGAGAGAGATTGGGAGTGTGAGAGAGAGGAGAGATTGGGAGTGTGAGAGAGAGAGAGATTGGGAGTGTGAGAGAGAGAGAGATTGGGAGTGTGAGAGAGAGAGATTGGGAGTGAGAGAGGAGATTGGGAGTGTGAGAGAGAGAGAGATTGGGAGTGTGAGAGAGATTGGAGTGTGAGTGAGGAGAGAGAGACTGGGAGTGAGAGAGAGAGGTTGGGAGTGTGAGAGAGAGAGAGATTGGGAGTGAGAGAGAGAGATTGGGAGTGTTAGAGAGAGACACTGGGAGTGAGAGAGAGATTGCGAGTTGAGAGAGATAGAGAGAGATTGGGAGTGTGAGAGAGAGAGATTGGGAGTGTGAGAGAGAGAGATTGGGAGTGTGAGAGAGAGATTGGGAGTGTGAGAGAGAGAGAGAGATTGGGAGTGTGAGAGAGAGAGGTTGGGAGTGTGAGAGAGAGAGAGAGAGATTGGGAGTGTGAGAGAGAGATTGGGAGTGTGAGAGATAGAGAGAGATTGGGAGTGTGAGAGAGAGAGAGAGACTGGGAGTGTGAGAGAGAGAGATTGGGAGTGTGAGAGAGAGAGATTTGGGAGTGTGAGAGAGAGAGAGATTGGGAGTGTGAGAGAGAGATTGGGAGTGTGAGAGAGAGAGATTGGGAGTGTGAGAGAGAGAGAGATTGGGAGTGTCAGAGAAAGAGATTGGGAGTGTGAGATGAGAGAGAGATTGGGAGTGAGAGAGAGAGAGAGAGAGATTGGGAGTGTGAAGAGAACCATTTTGAAAATTATACCAGCAAAACACACTAAGCCCAGAGCAATACCAAATATGCGAAAAACTGGAAAAGCTCGAATTTGCCATAAAAGATAACCAAAACCCATTAGACCCCATAATATCTGAAAAAGAGCTAATTGAAAAACTCAAGGACCTGCGACCAGGAAAAGCTTGCGGTGCAGACGGCATCCTAAGCGAGCTGATTAAACACACGGACGATAAAATGAAATTGGCTATACTGAAACTCTTCAACTTGGTTCTGAGTGTCGGTTACTTCCCTGATATCTGGAACAAAGGACTCATAACGCCCATATACAAAAGTGGAGACAAAGTTGACCCAAATAACTATCGAGGCATCTGTGTAAACAGTAACCTGGGGAATGTTTTCTGTAGTATCATAAACAAAAGACTTATAAACTTCCTTGAGGAGCACAATGTCTTGAGTAAAAGCCAATTGGATTCCTACCAAACTATAGAACATCAGATCATATCTTCACCCTACAGACCCTAATTGACAAACATGTTCATCAAAACAAAAGCAAAATTTTTGCCTGCTTTATAGATTTCCAGAAGGCTTTCGATTCCATCTGGCACGACGGTCTATTCTTGAAACTTATTGAAAGTGGTGTAGGGGGAAAAAACATATGATGTAATTAAATCAATGTATACAAACAATAAATGTGCAGTTAAAATTGGAGACAAAGAAACAAAATACTTCCCACAGGGGCGTGGTGTGACGCGGGGCTCGCCCATCTCACCGACACTCTTTAATATTTACATAAATGAATTGGCAAAACTACTTGAACAATCTACAGCACCTGGCCTCACCTATATGACTCCGAGGGTAAATTCCTCCTCTATGCAGATGACCTGGTTCTGCTGTCACCAACTAAGGAGGGTCTACAGCAGAACCTGGATCTGCTGGAGTCATTCTGTCAGACCTGGGCCCTGACAATAAACCCCCAAAAAACCAAAGTCATTGTGTTCCAGCAATGATCCAGACATCAGGACCCAGAATAAATTTCACACTAGGAACAACTAAAATTGAACAAACACTAACTACACATACTTGGGCTTAAAAATCAGCTCTACGGGAAATTTTCATCTGCTGTGAATGAACTGAAAGAGAAAGCTAGAAGGGCTTTCTATGCCATTAAAAAATCAATCCAAATAGAAATCCCAATTAGCATTTGGCTCAAAATTTTTAAATCAGTAATTGAACCAATTGCACTCTATGGCAGTGAGGTGTGGGGACACTAACACAACAAGAATTTGCAAAATGGGACAAACACCCAATTGAGATCCTACATGCAGAATTCTGTAAAAGTATCCTCCGGACTCAAAGGAAAACCGTAAACAATGCATGCAGGGCAGAACTAGGCCAATATCCATTAATAATTACTATCCAAAAAAGAGCCACCAAATTTTGGAAACACCTAAACATGAGCAACCCCCACTGCTATCATTACAAAGCCCTGAAATGCCAAGAGAGGACCATAAAGAAGAATACCCTCAGTCAACTAGTCCTGGGACTCAGTGAAGTACTACTAACACTACTAACAATAACCAGCCCCAGGACAGTGACATCGTAGCACAGAGAATTCGACCCAACACAATTGTCACTAAGCGAAAGGAAAAATACTGTCATATTGGGCAGAAACAACAAAAACCCAAAACAAACTCAATTGCTACTTGGCCCTAAACAGACAATACAACATGGCTGAATACCTAACCATGGTAAAGGATAGCAAACTGAGAAAAACCTTGACCAGGTACAGACTTAGTGAACATAGCCTGGCCAGCGAAAAAGGCAGACACAGACAGACCCGGCTGCCAAGAGAGGACAGGATATGCTCTCACTGCAGGCAGGGAGTGGTGGAGGACAGAGATGCACTTCCTCACAGCTTGTGGAAAATATCAGGGCATCAGGGAGAATCTCTACCAAAAATTCACAAAAATATGCCCTGAATTCAGAAATTTGAATGACGACCAAAAACTCCCATACCTACTAGGGGGAACAGAGAAATTGTGCAACCTTAGCGGCACACTATGTTACAGCTTGCCATAAACAGAGGGACCAACAGTAAAACCTAAGAAAAGAGTATATACAAATTATAAGAATGTATATTTATACGCTCAGGGATATATCTGTTTATACACTGTATGAATAGATCTGCGTTTATGTGTTCAGCCATAAATGTTTTTCGATGCTTTGGCAACATAAGATGTACCTTATCATGCCAATAAAGCGATTTGAATTGAATTGAATTGAGAGAGATTGGGAGTGTGAGAGAGAGAGATTGGGAGTGTGAGAGAGAGAGACTGGGAGTGTGTGAGAGAGGGAGACTGGGAGTGAGAGAGAGAGGATTGGAGTGTGGAGAGAGAGAGAGATTGGGAGTGTGAGAGAGAGACTGGGAGTGAGAGAGAGAGAGACTGGGAGTGTGAGAGAGAGAGATTGGGAGTGTGAGAGAGAGAGAGATTGGGAGTGTGAGAGAGAGAGATTGGGCGTGTGAAGATTGGGAGAGTGAGAGAGAGTGAGAGACTGGGAGTGTGAGAGAGAGAGATTGGGAGTGTGAGAGAGAGAGAGACTGGGAGTGTGAGAGAGAGAGAGATTGGGAGTGTGATGAGAGAGAGAGATTGGGAGAGTGAGAGAGAGAGAGATTGGGAGTGTGAAGAGAAGAGAGATTGGGAGTGTGAGAGAGAGAGATTGGGAGTGTGAGAGAGAGAGATTGGGAAGTGTGAGAGAGAGAGATTGGAGTGTGAGAGAGAGAGATTGGGAGTGTGAAGAGAGAGAGATTGGGAGTGTGAGAGAGAGAGATTGGGAGTGTGAGAGAGAGAGATTGGGAGTGTGAGAGAAGAGAGATTGGGAGTGTGAGAGAGAGAGAGATTGGGGAGTGTGAGAGAGAGAGAGATTGGGAGTGTGAGAGAGAGAGATTGGGAGTGTGAAGAGAGAGATTGGGAGTGTGAGAGAGAGAGATTGGGAGTGTGAGAGAGAGAGATTGGGAGTGAGAGAGAGAGAGATGGGCGTGTGAGAGAGAGAGATTGGGAGTGTGTGAGAGAGAGAGATTGGGAGTGTGAGAGAGAGAGATTGGGAGTGTGAGAGAGAGAGATTGGGAGTGTGAGAGAGAGAGAGATTGGGAGTGTGAGAGAGAGAGAGATTGGGAGATGTGAGAGAGAGAGACTGGGAGAGTGAGAGAGAGAGAGATCTGGGAGTGTGAGAGAGAGAGATTGGGAGTGTGAGAGAGAGAGATTGGGAGTGTGAGAGAGAGAGACTGGGAGTGTGAGAGAGAGAGAGATTGGGAGTGTGAGAGAGAGAGATTGGGAGTGTGATTGGGAGTGAGAAGAGAGAGATTGGAGTGAGAGAGAGAGAGCGATTGGGAGTGTGAGAGAGAGAGAGACTTGGGAGTGTGTGAGAGAAAGATTGGAGAGTGTGAGAGAGAGAGATTGGGAGTGAGAGAGAGAGAGAGATTGGGAGTGTGAGAGAGAGAGAGATTGGGAGTGTGAGAGAGAGATTGGGAGTGTGAGAGAGAGAGAGATCTGGGAGTGTGAGAGAGAGAGATTGGGAGTGTGAGAGAGAGAGATTGGGAGTGTGAGAGAGAGAGACTGGGAGTGTGAGAGAGAGAGAGATTGGGAGTGTGAGAGAGAGAGAGATTGGGAGTGTGAGAGAGAGAGATTGGGAGTGTTGAGAGAGAGAGATTGGGAGTGTGAGAGAGAGAGATTGGGAGTGTGAAGAGAGAGAGACTGGGCGTGTGAGAGAGAGAGATTGGGAGTGTGTGAGAGAGAGAGATTGGGAGTGAGAGAGAGAGAGACTGGGAGTGTGAGAGAGAGAGAGATTGGGAGTGTGAGAGAGAGAGATTGGGAGTGTGAGAGAGAGAGAGATTGGGAGTGTGAGAGAGAGAGATTGGGAGTGTGAGAGAGAGAGATGGGAGTGTGAGAGAGAGATTGGGAGTGTGAGAGAGAGAGATTGGGAGTGTGAGAGAGAGAGATTGGGAGTGTGAGAGAGAGAGATTGGGAGTGTGAGAGAGAGATTGGGAGTGTGAGAGAGAGATTGGGAGTGTGAGAGAGAGAGAGATTGGGAGTGTGAGAGAGAGAGAGATTGGGAGTGTGAGAGAGAGAGATTGGGAGTGTGAGAGAGAGAGAGATTGGGAGTGTGAGAGAGAGAGACTGGGAGTGTGAGAGAGAGAGATTGGGAGTGTGTGAGAGAGAGAGATTGGGAGTGTGAGAGAGAGAGATTGGGAGTGTGAGAGAGAGAGAGATTGGGAGTGAGAGAGAGAGAGATGGGAGTGTGAGAGAGAGAGAGATTGGGAGTGTGAGAGAGAGAGATTGGGAGTGAGAGAGAGAGAGATTGGGAGTGAGAGAGAGATTGGGAGTGTGAGAGAGAGAGATTGGGAGTGTGAGAGAGAGAGATTGGGAGTGTGAGAGAGAGAGAGATTGGGAGTGTGAGAGAGATTGGAGTGTGAGAGAGAGATTGGGTGTGTGAGAGAGAGAGAGATTGGGAGTGTGAGAGAGAGAGATTGGGAGTGTGAGAGAGAGAGAGATTGGGAGTGTGAGAGAGAGAGATTGGGAGTGTGAGAGAGAGAGTGATTGGGAGTGTGAGAGAGAGAGAGAATGGGAGTGTGAGAGAGTAGATTGGGAGAGTGAGAGAGAGAGAGATTGGGAGTGAGAGAGAGAGAGAGATTGGGAGTGTGAGAGAGAGAGATTGGGAGTGTGAGAGAGAGAGAGATTGGGAGTGTGTGAGAGAGAGAGATTGGGAGTGTGAGAGAGAGAGAGATTGGGAGTGTGAGAGAGATAGAGATTGGGAGTGTGAGAGAGAGAGAGATTGGGAGTGTGAGAGAGAGAGAGATTGGGAGTGTGAGAGAGAGAGAGATTGGGAGTGTGAGAGAGAGATTGGGAGTGTGAGAGAGAGAGAGATTGGGAGTGTGAGAGAGAGTGAGATTGGGAGTGTGAGAGAGAGAGAGATTGGGAGTGTGAGAGAGAGAGAGAGATTGGGAGTGTGAGAGAGAGAGAGATTGGGAGTGTGAGAGAGAGAGAGAGATTGGGAGTGTGAGAGAGAGAGATTGGGAAGTGTGAGAGAGAGAGAGAGAGATTGGGAGTGTGAGAGAGAGAATTGGGAATGTGAGAGAGAGAGAGACTGGGAGTGTGAGAGAGAGAGAGAGATTGGGAGTGTGAGAGAGATTGGGAGTGTGAGAGAGAGAGAGATTGGGAGTGTGAGAGAGAGAGATTGGGAGTGTGAGATAGAGAGATTGGGAGTGTGAGAGAGAGAGATTGGGAGTGTGAGAGAGAGAGAGATTGGGAGTGTGAGAGAGAGAGATTGGGAGTGTGAGAGAGGGAGATTGGGAGTGTGAGAGAGAGAGAGATTGGGAGTGTGAGAGAGAGAGAGATGGGAGTGTGAGAGAGAGAGAGATTGGGAGTGTGAGAGAGAGAGATTGGGAGTGTGAGAGAGAGAGATTGGGAGTGTGAGAGAGAGAGATTGGGAGTGTGAGAGAGAGAGACTGGGAGTGTGAGAGAGAGAGATTGGGAGTGTGTGAGAGAGAGAGATTGGGAGTGTGAGAGAGAGAGATGGGAGTGTGAGAGAGAGAGATTGGGAGTGTGAGAGAGAGAGATTGGGAGTGTGAGAGAGAGAGAGATTGGGAGTGTGAGAGAGAGAGATTGGGAGTGTGAGAGAGAGAGAGATTGGGAGTGAGAGAGAGAGAGACTGGGAGTGTGAGAGAGAGATTGGGAGTTGAGAGAGAGAGATTGGGAGTGTGAGAGAGAGAGATTGGGAGTGTGAGAGAGAGAGAGATTGGGAGTGTGAGAGAGAGATTGGGAGTGTGAGAGAGAGATTGGGAGTGAGAGAGAGAGAGATTGGGAGTGTGAGAGAGAGAGATTGGGAGTGTGAGAGAGAGAGAGATTGGGAGTGTGAGAGAGAGAGATTGGGAGTGTGAGAGAGAGAGTGATTGGGAGTGTGAGAGAGAGAGACTGGGAGTGTGAGAGAGAGATTGGGAGAGTGAGAGAGAGAGAGATTGGGAGTGAGAGAGAGCGAGAGATTGGGAGTGCGAGAGAGAGAGAGATTGGGAGTGTGAGAGAGAGAGATTGGGAGTGTGTGAGAGAGAGAGATTGGGAGTGTGAGAGAGAGAGAGATTGGGAGTGTGAGAGAGATAGAGATTGGGAGTGTGAGAGAGAAAGAGATTGGGAGTGTGAGAGAGAGAGAGATTGGGAGTGTGAGAGAGAGAGAGATTGGGAGTGTGAGAGAGAGATTGGGAGTGTGAGAGAGAGAGAGATTGGGAGTGTGAGAGAGAGTGAGATTGGGAGTGTGAGAGAGAGAGAGATTGGGAGTGTGAGAGAGAGAGAGAGATTGGGAGTGTGAGAGAGAGAGAGATTGGGAGTGTGAGAGAGAGAGAGAGATTGGGAGTGTGAGAGAGAGAGATTGGGAGTGTGAGAGAGAGAGAGAGAGATTGGGAGTGTGAGAGAGAGATTGGGAATGTGAGAGAGAGAGAGATTGGGAGTGTGAGAGAGAGAGAGATTCATCGACTTCAAGAAAGCCTTTGACTCTATATGGCACGAAGGGCTCTATTATAAACTTCTTCAGTGTGGAATAGGGGGCAAAGTCTATGACCTTATTAAATCAATGTATCTGAAAAACAAATGCGGGGTCAAAATTGGAGACAAACGCACCGATTTCATCACCCAGAGAAGAGGCGTCCGGCAGGGCTGCAATTTGAGCCCGACCCTGTTCAACATATACATAAATGAATTAGCAGACATGCTGGAGCAAAGCGAGTCACCAGGTCTCCGTCTCCTGGATGGAGAAGTGAAATCCCTGTTCTATGCGGACGACCTGGTTCTGCTGTCTCCCACAGAACAGGGATTACAGCAACAACTAGACCTACTCGACAAATACTGCCAAAATTGGGCTCTAACAGTAAATCTAAAGAAAACCAACATCATGATTTTTCAAAAAAGGCCCAGATGTCAGGAAAACAAATACCAGTTTACCCTCAGTGATACCACTATAGGACACACTATGAGCTACACCTACCTTGGTCTAACTATTACAGCATCAGGGAGCTTCAGCATAGCAGTGAATGCACTAAAAGAAAAAGCCCGAAGAGCCCTATATGCAATAAAAAGAAAATTCTACAACATCCAAATCCCAATCAAAATCTGGCTCAAAATATTTGACAGCATAATCCTGCCCATTGCACTGTACGGTAGTGAAGTATGGGGCCCGCTAAATCACCAAAGCTACACTAAATGGGAAAAACACACAATAGAAGCCCTACATGCAGAATTCTGCCGAAGCATCCTTCGCACCCAAAGAAAAACGCCAACAAATGCATGCAGAGCCGAACTAGGCAGATACCCACTGATAATAAACATCCAAAAACGAGCACTAAACTTCCTAAATCACCTCAAATCTAGCTCCCCAGACACCCTTCATTTCAAAGCCTTTCAGACCCAAGAGCTAAACCCAGAAAAGAGTCCCCTGAGTCAGCTGCTACTGAAACTAAGTACTCAGCCGGACCCTGACCAGCCCCAGACCAACACAGCCGTCCAAACACCAATCCGAGTGAACCAAATCATTAAAAAATGCAAAGAAACCTACCTGGAACATTGGAACAAAATAACCGAAAGCCAAAGCAGATTAGAATGTTACCGGGCCCTAAAAAGAGAATATAAACTGGCAGACTACCTCACGACCATCAGAGACACAAAACAGAGACAGACCCTCACCAGGTACAGACTAAGCGACCACCAACTGGAAATTGAAAAAGGCAGATACAAGAAATCCTGGCAGCCTAGAGAGAATAGAATATGCGATCAATGTCTGGCTGGCGAGGTTGAAACAGAAATGCATTTCCTCCTAAAATGCGAAAAATTCAACACATCAAGAAACATATTATTCAACAAGCTAAGCCAAACAACCCCAGATTTCAAGGAATTGGATGATCTGTCAAAATTGAGATTAGTCCTAGGAGAAGGAGACAGACCATACCTTGGGGCCAAATATGTAACAACATGTCACAACCTGAGGACTGTTTAAAAGTAAGACTGTTTAAAATTAATATTGAACGTACCAAATGAAGTAGAAAGACTGTTTAAAATTAATATTGTTTAAAAGTAATATTGTATGTACCCAACAAATGTCAAATCGATTGACACCTACAGAATGTTGGAAAACAGTACCTTTTTGCTATGTAAGCTTTGGCAATATGGTTCTCTGTAAACTTTCATGCCAATAAAGCATTTGAACTGAACTGAACTGAACTGAGAGAGATTGGGAGTGTGAGAGAGAGAGAGATTGGGAGTGTGAGAGAGAGATTGGGAATGTGAGAGAGAGAGAGAGATTGGGAGTGTGTGAGAGAGAGAGATTGGGAGTGTGAGAGAGAGAGAGATGGGAGTCTGAGAGAGAGAGAGATTGGGAATGTGAGAGAGAGAGAGAGATTGGGAGTGTGAGAGAGAGAGAGATGGGAGTCTGAGAGAGAGAGATTGGGAGTGTGAGAGAGAGATTGGGAGTGTGAGAGAGAGAGAGATTGGGAGTGTGAGAGAGAGAGAGATTGGGAGTGTGAGAGAGAGAGATTGGGAGTGTGAGAGAGAGAGAGATTGGGAGTGTGAGAGAGAGAGATTGGGAGTGTGAGAGAGAGAGAGATTGGGAGTGTGAGAGAGAGAGAGATTGGGAGTGTGAGAGAGAGAGATTGGGAGTGTGAGAGAGAGAGAGATTGGGAGTGAGAGAGAGAGAGAGATTGGGAGTGTGAGAGAGAGAGGGCATCAGGGAGAATTTCTACCAAAAATTCACAAAAATATGCCCTGAATTCAGAAATTTGAATGACGAACAAAAACTCCCATACCAGCGAGGGGAACAGAGAAATTGTGTAACCTTAGCGGCACACTATGTTACAGCTTGCCATAAACAGAGGGACCAACAGTAAACCTAAGAAAAGAGTATATATAAATTATACGAATGTATATATATACACTCAGGGATATATCTGTTTATACACTGTTTGAATAGATCTGCGTTTATGTGTTCAGCCATAAATGTTTTTCGATGCTTTGGCAACATAAGATGTACCTTATCATGCCAATAAAGCGATTTGAATTGAATTGAATTGAGAGAGATTGGGAGTGTGAGAGAGAGAGACTGGGAGTCTGTGAGAGAGAGAGACTGGGAGTGTGAGAGAGAGAGAGATTGGGAGTGTGAGAGAGAGTGATTGGGAGTGTGAGACAGAGAGAGATTGGGAGTGAGAGAGAGAGAGCGATTGGGAGTGTGAGAGAGAGAGAGATTGGGAGTGTGTGAGAGAGAGATTGGGAGTGTGAGAGAGAGAGAGATTGGGAGTGTGAGAGAGAAGAGAGAGATTGGGAGTGTGAGAGAGAGATTGGGAGTGTGAGAGAGAGATTGGGAGTTGAGAGATGAGAGAGATTGGGAGTGTGAGAGAGAGAGATTGGAGTGTGAGAGAGAGAGAGTTTGGGAGTGTGAGAGAGAGAGATTGGAGTGTGAGAGAGAGTGATTGGGAGTGTGAAGAGAGAGAGACTGGGAGTGTGAGAGAGAGATTGGGAGTGTGAGAGAGAGAGAGATTGGGAGTGAGAGAGAGCGAGAGATTGGGAGTGCGAGAGAGAGAGAGATTGGGAGTGTGAGAGAGAGAGAGAGATTGGGAGTGTGTGAGAGAGAGAGATTGGGAGTGTGAGAGAGAGAGATTGGGAGTGTGAGAGAGATAGAGATTGGGAGTGTGAGAGAGAGAGATTGGGAGTGTGAGAGAGAGAGAGATTGGGAGTGTGAGAGAGCGAGAGATTGGGAGTGTGAGAGAGAGATTGGGAGTGTGAGAGAGAGAGAGAGAGATTGGGAGTGAGAGAAGAGAGAGATTGGGAGTGTGAGAGAGAGAGAGATTGGGAGTGTGAGAGAGAGAGAGAGATTGGGAGTGTGAGAGAGAGAGAGATTGGGAGTGTGAGAGAGAGAGAGAGATTGGGAGTGTGAGAGAGAGAGATTGGGAGTGTGAGAGAGAGAGAGAGAGATTGGGAGTGTGAGAGAGAGATTGGGAATGTGAGAGAGAGAGAGACTAGGAGTGTGAGAGAGAGAGAGAGATTGGGAGTGTGAGAGAGAGAGATTGGGCGTGTGAGAGAGAGAGAGATTGGGAGTGTGAGAGAGAGAGAGATTGGGAGTGTGTGAGAGGGATTGGGAGGGTGAGAGAGAGAGAGAGAGATTGGGAATGTGAGAGAGAGAAAGCCGGAGAAATTATTAATATTGTTATTTATCATTATCATTATTGTTATCTTATCAGTATTATTACTATTATTAGATAGATATATGTGCATGCCTCATGAAATTTATACTAAATCATCACTTAGCATTATAGAAAATAGTGTTTCCACACTCATCCCACAAAATAGGTCCATTTTATTTCGTTTTATTGATCTATATAAATGCGTTCTTTCCACATAAGCTGCTGGAATATCCAGGGCCTCCGCTCCTCAACTTTTGGGATGAAGAGTACAGACCCTGAATTCCTAAAAGCTATAAAAGACATTGATATAATTGTGTTAACAGAAACATGGTGCCAAAAGGACATGCCGACCCACTGTCCTCCAATGTACCATGAAATCATTGTGCCCTCAGTAAAGAACACTAAAACACGCAAGGGCAGAACCTCCGGGGGAATATTGGTGTGGTATAAGGGAGAACTGGACAAACACATCTCACCGGTAAAACAGGGGAAATCACACGTATGGCTAAAACTAGATAAAAATATAGGAATAGCAAAAAAAGATGTTTACTTATGTGCGATCTACATACCTCCAATAGATTCGCCATATTTCGAAGAGGAGTTATTTGATACTCTCCACATGGAAATCAGCCATTTCCAGGCCCAAGGAAAGGTGATAATATGTGGGGACCTAAATGCAAGGACCGGTTGTGAACCTGACTTCATAGACCCACAGGGAAACAACCATGTGTTTGGCCAGACCCCTTTAGATGTCACACCAGCCATCGCAAATCGGAACAACCTTGATCGTGAAATAAATAAAAGCGGTAGGGAGGTAGTGCAACTCTGCCGAGCCTTAGGCCTGTACATAGTTAATGGTAGGTTCAGAGGGGACTCCCTAGGGAGACTCACATACTCCTCAACTCTTGGGTCTAGTGTGGTGGACTATACAATCACTGACCTGGACCCCTGCGATATCAACGCATTCACTGTCAGGCAGCAATCCCCCCTCTCAGACCATAACCAAATAAATGTGTACCTTAAACTTTCTGCCCAAACTACAGACACAAAAAAGGAACACAGTAAGCTACATAAAATAAACCAGACATACAGATGGGCCCCAGACAGTGGAGATAAATTCATCACAGAACTAAATTCACCTGATCTCACAAGTAAAATTTCAAAATTTAAAGAAAATCTATATGAGATCACCAGAGATGGTGTAAACACGGCCATAGAGGATATAAATATGATCTTCCATGAGGCAGCTGTAAAAGCCGACCTCGTGAAACAGAAGAGGAAGCATCACAAAAGACAAAATAAAAATATGAAATGGTTTGACCACGAATGCAAAAATGCCAGAAAAGACCTGAGAAAAATATCAAACCAAAAGCATCGGCAACCAAACAATCCGGACCTACGTACTAGATACAATGAAACCCTCAAAAGATATAAACACACCATTAGGAACAAAACACAAAACTATACCCACAAAATACTCGAAGAAATTGAAAACTCCACCAATCCAAAACAATTCTGGGAAATGTGGAATAACCTGAGTACAACACAATTGCAAGCATTACCAATCCAAGATGGCGACATCTGGAGAACACATTTTGAAAACCTCTACAAAGACATCCCAAAAAACAAAACAAACCCAAGTCAACATCAGGTCACAGAAAAACTCCACACATTAGAAGCAACAATTAAAGACAACCAAAACCCTCTAGACTCCCCAATCACATGGAAAGAACTGGCCACAAAAACAAAATCTCTCCACCTAAAGAAAGCCTGTGGCCCAGACAACATCAAAAATGAAATGCTAAAGTTCAGCAATATGGAGATGCAGGGTGCGATACTCAAACTATTCAACATCATATTACGCTCAGGCTGTTTTCCCGATATCTGGTGCCAAGGACTAATCTCCCCCATATATAAAAGTGGAAACAAATCAGACCCAAATAACTACCGCGGCATCTGTGTCAACAGTTGTCTAGGGAAGTTATTCTGCAGTATTCTAAATAGTAGATTACTTGATTTTCTTAACAAACATAATATCCTCAGAAAAAACCAAATAGGCTTTCTTCCAAAACACCGCACCGCCGACCATATCTATACCCTTCACACCCTCATTGAAAAACATATACACCAAACAAAAAATGGGAAAATATTCGCCTGTTTCATCGACTTCAAGAAAGCCTTTGACTCTATATGGCACGAAGGGCTCTATTATAAACTTCTTCAGTGTGGAATAGGGGGCAAAGTCTATGACCTTATTAAATCAATGTATCTGAAAAACAAATGCGGGGTCAAAATTGGAGACAAACGCACCGATTTCTTCACCCAGAGAAGAGGCGTCCGGCAGGGCTGCAATTTGAGCCCGACCCTGTTCAACATATACATAAATGAATTAGCAGACATGCTGGAGCAAAGCGAGTCACCAGGTCTCCGTCTCCTGGATGGAGAAGTGAAGTCCCTGTTCTATGCGGACGACCTGGTTCTGCTGTCTCCCACAGAACAGGGATTACAGCAACAACTAGACCTACTTGACAAATACTGCCAAAATTGGGCTCTAACAGTAAATCTAAAGAAAACCAACATCATGATTTTTCAGAAAAGACCCAGATGTCAGGAAAACAAATACCAGTTTACCCTCAGTGATACCACTATAGGACACACTATGAGCTACACCTACCTTGGTCTAACTATTACAGCATCAGGGAGCTTCAGCATAGCAGTGAATGCACTAAAAGAAAAAGCCCGAAGAGCCCTATATGCAATAAAAAGAAAATTCTACAACATCCAAATCCCAATCAAAATCTGGCTCAAAATTTTTGACAGCATAATCCTGCCCATTGCACTGTACGGTAGTGAAGTATGGGGCCCGCTAAATCACCAAAGCTACACTAAATGGGAAAAACACACAATAGAAGCCCTACATGCAGAATTCTGCCGAAGCATCCTTCGCACCCAAAGAAAAACGCCAACAAATGCATGCAGAGCCGAACTAGGCAGATACCCACTGATAATAAACATCCAAAAACGAGCACTAAACTTCCTAAATCACCTCAAATCTAGCTCCCCAGACACCCTTCATTTCAAAGCCTTTCAGACCCAAGAGCTAAACCCAGAAAAGAGTCCCCTGAGTCAGCTGCTACTGAAACTAAGTACTCAGCCGGACCCTGACCAGCCCCAGACCAACACAGCCGTCCAAACACCAATCCGAGTGAACCAAATCATTAAAAAATGCAAAGAAACCTACCTGGAACATTGGAACAAAATAACCGAAAGCCAAAGCAGATTAGAATGTTACCGGGCCCTAAAAAGAGAATATAAACTGGCAGACTACCTCACGACCATCAGAGACACAAAACAGAGACAGACCCTCACCAGGTACAGACTAAGCGACCACCAACTGGAAATTGAAAAAGGCAGATACAAGAAATCCTGGCAGCCTAGAGAGAATAGAATATGCGATCAATGTCTGGCTGGCGAGGTTGAAACAGAAATGCATTTCCTCCTAAAATGCGAAAAATTCAACACATCAAGAAACATATTATTCAACAAGCTAAGCCAAACAACCCCAGATTTCAAGGAATTGGATGATCTGTCAAAATTGGGATTAGTCCTAGGAGAAGGAGACAGACCATACCTTGGGGCTAAATATGTAACAACATGTCACAACCTGAGGACTGTTTAAAAGTAAGACTGTTTAAAATTAATATTGAACGTACCAAATGAAGTAGAAAGACTGTTTAAAATTAATATTGTTTAAAAGTAATATTGTATATACCCAACAAATGTCAAATCGATTGACACCTACAGAATGTTGGAAAACTGTACCTTTTTGCTATGTAAGCTTTGGCAATATGGTTCTCTGTAAACTTTCATGCCAATAAAGCATTTGAACTGAACTGAGAGAGAGACTGGGAGTGTGAGAGAGAGAGATTGGGCGTGTGAGAGAGAGAGAGATTGGGAGTATGAGAGAGAGAGAGAGATTGGGAGTGTGAGAGAGAGAGATTGGGCGTGTGAGAGAGAGATTGGGAGTGTGAGAGAGAGAGAGAGATTGGGAGTGTGAGAGAGAGAGATTGGGAGTGTGAGAGAGAGAGAGAGAGATTGGGAGTGTGAGAGAGAGAGAGATTGGGAGTGTGAGAGAGAGATTGGGAATGTGAGAGAGAGAGAGAGATTGGGAGTGTGTGAGAGAGAGAGATTGGGAGTGTGAGAGAGAGAGAGATGGGAGTCTGAGAGAGAGAGAGATTGGGAATGTGAGAGAGAGAGAGAGATTGGGAGTGTGAGAGAGAGAGAGATGGGAGTCTGAGAGCGAGAGATTGGGAGTGTGAGAGAGAGATTGGGAGTGTGAGAGAGAGAGAGATTGGGAGTGTGAGAGAGAGAGAGATTGGGAGTGTGAGAGAGAGAGATTGGGAGTGTGAGAGAGCGAGAGATTGGGAGTGAGAGAGAGAGAGAGATTGGGAGTGTGAGAGAGAGAGGGCATCAGGGAGAATTTCTACCAAAAATTCACAAAAATATGCCCTGAATTCAGAAATTTGAATGACGACCAAAAACTCCCATACCAGCGAGGGGAACAGAGAAATTGTGTAACCTTAGCGGCACACTATGTTACAGCTTGCCATAAACAGAGGGACCAACAGTAAACCTAAGAAAAGAGTATATATAAATTATACGAATGTATATATATACACTCAGGGATATATCTGTTTATACACTGTTTGAATAGATCTGCGTTTATGTGTTCAGCCATAAATGTTTTTCGATGCTTTGGCAACATAAGATGTACCTTATCATGCCAATAAAGTGATTTGAATTGAATTGAATTGAGAGAGATTGGGAGTGTGAGAGAGAGAGACTGGGAGTGTGTGAGAGAGAGAGACTGGGAGTGTGAGAGAGAGAGAGATTGGGAGTGTGAGAGAGAGTGATTGGGAGTGTGAGACAGAGAGAGATTGGGAGTGAGAGAGAGAGAGCGATTGGGAGTGTGAGAGAGAGAGAGATTGGGAGTGTGTGAGAAAGAGATTGGGAGTGTGAGAGAGAGAGAGATTGGGAGTGTGAGAGAGAGAGAGATTGGGAGTGTGAGAGAGAGATTGGGAGTGTGAGAGAGAGATTGGGAGTGAGAGAGAGAGAGAGATTGGGAGTGTGAGAGAGAGAGATTGGGAGTGTGAGAGAGAGAGAGATTGGGAGTGTGAGAGAGAGAAATTGGGAGTGTGAGAGAGAGAGTGATTGGGAGTGTGAGAGAGAGAGAGACTGGGAGTGTGAGAGAGAGATTGGGAGTGTGAGAGAGAGAGAGATTGGGAGTGAGAGAGAGCGAGAGATTGGGAGTGCGAGAGAGAGAGAGATTGGGAGTGTGAGAGAGAGAGAGATTGGGAGTGTGTGAGAGAGAGAGATTGGGAGTGTGAGAGAGAGAGAGATTGGGAGTGTGAGAGAGATAGAGATTGGGAGTGTGAGAGAGAGAGAGATTGGGAGTGTGAGAGAGAGAGAGATTGGGAGTGTGAGAGAGAGAGAGATTGGGAGTGTGAGAGAGAGAGAGATTGGGAGTGTGAGAGAGAGATTGGGAGTGTGAGAGAGAGAGAGATTGGGAGTGTGAGAGAGAGAGAGATTGGGAGTGTGAGAGAGAGAGAGATTGGGAGTGTGAGAGAGAGAGAGAGATTGGGAGTGTGAGAGAGAGAGAGATTGGGAGTGTGAGAGAGAGAGAGAGATTGGGAGTGTGAGAGAGAGAGATTGGGAGTGTGAGAGAGAGAGAGAGATTGAGAGTGTGAGAGAGAGATTGGGAATGTGAGAGAGAGACTGGGAGTGTGAGAGAGAGAGAGAGATTGGGAATGTGAGAGAGAGAGATTGGGCGTGTGAGAGAGAGAGAGATTGGGAGTGTGAGAGAGAGAGAGATTGGGAGTGTGAGAGAGAGAGATTGGGAGTGTGAGAGAGAGAGAGATTGGGAGTGAGAGAGAGAGAGAGATTGGGAGTGTGAGAGAGAGAGGGCATCAGGGAGAATTTCTACCAAAAATTCACAAAAATATGCCCTGAATTCAGAAATTTGAATGACGAACAAAAACTCCGATACCTACTAGGGGAACAGAGAAATTGTGTAACCTTAGCGGCACACTATGTTACAGCTTGCCATAAACAGAGGGACCAACAGTAAACCTAAGAAAAGAGTATATATAAATTATACGAATGTATATATATACACTCAGGGATATATCTGTTTATACACTGTTTGAATAGATCTGCGTTTATGTGTTCAGCCATAAATGTTTTTCGATGCTTTGGCAACATAAGATGTACCTTATCATGCCAATAAAGCGATTTGAATTGAATTGAATTGAGAGAGATTGGGAGTGTGAGAGAGAGAGACTGGGAGTGTGTGAGAGAGAGAGACTGGGAGTGTGAGAGAGAGAGAGATTGGGAGTGTGAGAGAGAGTGATTGGGAGTGTGAGACAGAGAGAGATTGGGAGTGTGAGAGAGAGAGAGAGACTGGGAGTGTGAGAGAGAGAGATTGGGAGTGTGAGAGAGAGACTGGGAGTGTGAGAGAGAGAGAGATTGGGAGTGTGAGAGAGAGAGAGATTGGGAGTGTGAGAGAGAGAGAGATTGGGAGTGTTCGAGAGACTGATTGGGTGTGTGAGAGAGAGAGATTGGGAGTGTGAGAGAGAGAGATTGGGAGTGTGAGAGAGAGAGACTGGGCGTGTGAGAGAGAGAGATTGGGAGTGTGAGAGAGAGAGAGATTGGGAGTGTGAGAGAGAGAGATTGGGAGTGTGAGAGAGAGAGATTGGGAGTGTGAGAGAGAGAGAGATTGGGAGTGTGAGAGAGAGAGATTGGGAGTATGAGAGAGAGAGATTGGGAGTGTGAGAGAGAGAGAGATTGGGAGTGTGAGAGAGAGAGAGAGATTGGGAGTGTGAGAGAGAGAGATTGGGAGTGTGAGAGAGAGAGATTGGGAGTGTGAGAGAGAGAGACTGGGCGTGTGAGAGAGAGAGATTGGGAGTGTGTGAGAGAGAGAGATTGGGAGTGTGAGAGAGAGATTGGGAGTGTGAGAGAGAGAGATTGGGAGTGTGAGAGAGAGAGAGATTGGGAGTGTGAGAGAGAGAGAGATTGGGAGTGTGAGAGAGAGAGACTGGGAGTGTGAGAGAGAGAGATTGGGAGTGTGAGAGAGAGAGATTGGGAGTGTGAGAGAGAGAGAGATTGGGAGTGTGAGAGAGAGAGATTGGGAGTGTGAGAGAGAGAGAGATTGTGAGTGAGAGAGAGAGAGAGATTGGGAGTGTGAGAGAGAGATTGGGAGTGTGAGAGAGAGAAAGATTGGAAGTGTGAGAGAGATTAGGAGTGTGAGAGAGAGAGAGATTGGGAGTGTGAGAGAGAGATTGGGAGTGTGAGAGAGAGATTGGGAGTGAGAGAGAGAGATTGGGAGTGTGAGAGAGAGAGATTGGGAGTGTGAGAGAGAGAGATTGGGAGTGTGAGAGAGATAGAGATTGGGAGTGTGAGAGAGAGAGATTGGGAGTGTGAGAGAGAGAGAGATTGGGAGTGTGAGAGAGCGAGAGATTGGGAGTGTGAGAGAGAGATTGGGAGTGTGAGAGAGAGAGAGAGAGATTGGGAGTGAGAGAGAGAGAGATTGGGAGTGTGAGAGAGAGAGAGATTGGGAGTGTGAGAGAGAGAGAGAGATTGGGAGTGTGAGAGAGAGAGAGATTGGGAGTGTGAGAGAGAGAGAGAGATTGGGAGTGTGAGAGAGAGAGATTGGGAGTGTGAGAGAGAGAGAGAGAGATTGGGAGTGTGAGAGAGAGATTGGGAATGTGAGAGAGAGAGAGACTAGGAGTGTGAGAGAGAGAGAGAGATTGGGAGTGTGAGAGAGAGAGATTGGGCGTGTGAGAGAGAGAGAGATTGGGAGTGTGAGAGAGAGAGAGATTGGGAGTGTGTGAGAGGGATTGGGAGGGTGAGAGAGAGAGAGAGAGATTGGGAATGTGAGAGAGAGAAAGCCGGAGAAATTATTAATATTGTTATTTATCATTATCATTATTGTTATCTTATCAGTATTATTACTATTATTAGATAGATATATGTGCATGCCTCATGAAATTTATACTAAATCATCACTTAGCATTATAGAAAATAGTGTTTCCACACTCATCCCACAAAATAGGTCCATTTTATTTCGTTTTATTGATCTATATAAATGCGTTCTTTCCACATAAGCTGCTGGAATATCCAGGGCCTCCGCTCCTCAACTTTTGGGATGAAGAGTACAGACCCTGAATTCCTAAAAGCTATAAAAGACATTGATATAATTGTGTTAACAGAAACATGGTGCCAAAAGGACATGCCGACCCACTGTCCTCCAATGTACCATGAAATCATTGTGCCCTCAGTAAAGAACACTAAAACACGCAAGGGCAGAACCTCCGGGGGAATATTGGTGTGGTATAAGGGAGAACTGGACAAACACATCTCACCGGTAAAACAGGGGAAATCACACGTATGGCTAAAACTAGATAAAAATATAGGAATAGCAAAAAAAGATGTTTACTTATGTGCGATCTACATACCTCCAATAGATTCGCCATATTTCGAAGAGGAGTTATTTGATACTCTCCACATGGAAATCAGCCATTTCCAGGCCCAAGGAAAGGTGATAATATGTGGGGACCTAAATGCAAGGACCGGTTGTGAACCTGACTTCATAGACCCACAGGGAAACAACCATGTGTTTGGCCAGACCCCTTTAGATGTCACACCAGCCATCGCAAATCGGAACAACCTTGATCGTGAAATAAATAAAAGCGGTAGGGAGGTAGTGCAACTCTGCCGAGCCTTAGGCCTGTACATAGTTAATGGTAGGTTCAGAGGGGACTCCCTAGGGAGACTCACATACTCCTCAACTCTTGGGTCTAGTGTGGTGGACTATACAATCACTGACCTGGACCCCTGCGATATCAACGCATTCACTGTCAGGCAGCAATCCCCCCTCTCAGACCATAACCAAATAAATGTGTACCTTAAACTTTCTGCCCAAACTACAGACACAAAAAAGGAACACAGTAAGCTACATAAAATAAACCAGACATACAGATGGGCCCCAGACAGTGGAGATAAATTCATCACAGAACTAAATTCACCTGATCTCACAAGTAAAATTTCAAAATTTAAAGAAAATCTATATGAGATCACCAGAGATGGTGTAAACACGGCCATAGAGGATATAAATATGATCTTCCATGAGGCAGCTGTAAAAGCCGACCTCGTGAAACAGAAGAGGAAGCATCACAAAAGACAAAATAAAAATATGAAATGGTTTGACCACGAATGCAAAAATGCCAGAAAAGACCTGAGAAAAATATCAAACCAAAAGCATCGGCAACCAAACAATCCGGACCTACGTACTAGATACAATGAAACCCTCAAAAGATATAAACACACCATTAGGAACAAAACACAAAACTATACCCACAAAATACTCGAAGAAATTGAAAACTCCACCAATCCAAAACAATTCTGGGAAATGTGGAATAACCTGAGTACAACACAATTGCAAGCATTACCAATCCAAGATGGCGACATCTGGAGAACACATTTTGAAAACCTCTACAAAAACATCCCAAAAAACAAAACAAACCCAAGTCAACATCAGGTCACAGAAAAACTCCACACATTAGAAGCAACAACTAAAGACAACCAAAACCCTCTAGACTCCCCAATCACATGGAAAGAACTGGCCACAAAAACAAAATCTCTCCACCTAAAGAAAGCCTGTGGCCCAGACAACATCAAAAATGAAATGCTAAAGTTCAGCAATATGGAGATGCAGGGTGCGATACTCAAACTATTCAACATCATATTACGCTCAGGCTGTTTTCCCGATATCTGGTGCCAAGGACTAATCTCCCCCATATATAAAAGTGGAAACAAATCAGACCCAAATAACTACCGCGGCATCTGTGTCAACAGTTGTCTAGGGAAGTTATTCTGCAGTATTCTAAATAGTAGATTACTTGATTTTCTTAACAAACATAATATCCTCAGAAAAAACCAAATAGGCTTTCTTCCAAAACACCGCACCGCCGACCATATCTATACCCTTCACACCCTCATTGAAAAACATAAACACCAAACAAAAAATGGGAAAATATTCGCCTGTTTCATCGACTTCAAGAAAGCCTTTGACTCTATATGGCACGAAGGGCTCTATTATAAACTTCTTCAGTGTGGAATAGGGGGCAAAGTCTATGACCTTATTAAATCAATGTATCTGAAAAACAAATGCGGGGTCAAAATTGGAGACAAACGCACCGATTTCTTCACCCAGAGAAGAGGCGTCCGGCAGGGCTGCAATTTGAGCCCGACCCTGTTCAACATATACATAAATGAATTAGCAGACATGCTGGAGCAAAGCGAGTCACCAGGTCTCCGTCTCCTGGATGGAGAAGTGAAGTCCCTGTTCTATGCGGACGACCTGGTTCTGCTGTCTCCCACAGAACAGGGATTACAGCAACAACTAGACCTACTCGACAAATACTGCCAAAATTGGGCTCTAACAGTAAATCTAAAGAAAACCAACATCATGATTTTTCAGAAAAGACCCAGATGTCAGGAAAACAAATACCAGTTTACCCTCAGTGATACCACTATAGGACACACTATGAGCTACACCTACCTTGGTCTAACTATTACAGCATCAGGGAGCTTCAGCATAGCAGTGAATGCACTAAAAGAAAAAGCCCGAAGAGCCCTATATGCAATAAAAAGAAAATTCTACAACATCCAAATCCCAATCAAAATCTGGCTCAAAATTTTTGACAGCATAATCCTGCCCATTGCACTGTACGGTAGTGAAGTATGGGGCCCGCTAAATCACCAAAGCTACACTAAATGGGAAAAACACACAATAGAAGCCCTACATGCAGAATTCTGCCGAAGCATCCTTCGCACCCAAAGAAAAACGCCAACAAATGCATGCAGAGCCGAACTAGGCAGATACCCACTGATAATAAACATCCAAAAACGAGCACTAAACTTCCTAAATCACCTCAAATCTAGCTCCCCAGACACCCTTCATTTCAAAGCCTTTCAGACCCAAGAGCTAAACCCAGAAAAGAGTCCCCTGAGTCAGCTGCTACTGAAACTAAGTACTCAGCCGGACCCTGACCAGCCCCAGACCAACACAGCCGTCCAAACACCAATCCGAGTGAACCAAATCATTAAAAAATGCAAAGAAACCTACCTGGAACATTGGAACAAAATAACCGAAAGCCAAAGCAGATTAGAATGTTACCGGGCCCTAAAAAGAGAATATAAACTGGCAGACTACCTCACGACCATCAGAGACACAAAACAGAGACAGACCCTCACCAGGTACAGACTAAGCGACCACCAACTGGAAATTGAAAAAGGCAGATACAAGAAATCCTGGCAGCCTAGAGAGAATAGAATATGCGATCAATGTCTGGCTGGCGAGGTTGAAACAGAAATGCATTTCCTCCTAAAATGCGAAAAATTCAACACATCAAGAAACATATTATTCAACAAGCTAAGCCAAACAACCCCAGATTTCAAGGAATTGGATGATCTGTCAAAATTGGGATTAGTCCTAGGAGAAGGAGACAGACCATACCTTGGGGCTAAATATGTAACAACATGTCACAACCTGAGGACTGTTTAAAAGTAAGACTGTTTAAAATTAATATTGAACGTACCAAATGAAGTAGAAAGACTGTTTAAAATTAATATTGTTTAAAAGTAATATTGTATATACCCAACAAATGTCAAATCGATTGACACCTACAGAATGTTGGAAAACTGTACCTTTTTGCTATGTAAGCTTTGGCAATATGGTTCTCTGTAAACTTTCATGCCAATAAAGCATTTGAACTGAACTGAGAGAGAGACTGGGAGTGTGAGAGAGAGAGATTGGGCGTGTGAGAGAGAGAGAGATTGGGAGTATGAGAGAGAGAGAGAGATTGGGAGTGTGAGAGAGAGAGATTGGGCGTGTGAGAGAGAGATTGGGAGTGTGAGAGAGAGATTGGGAGTGTGAGAGAGAGAGATTGGGAGTGTGAGAGAGAGAGAGAGAGATTGGGAGTGTGAGAGAGAGAGAGATTGGGAGTGTGAGAGAGAGATTGGGAATGTGAGAGAGAGAGAGAGATTGGGAGTGTGTGAGAGAGAGAGATTGGGAGTGTGAGAGAGAGAGAGATGGGAGTCTGAGAGAGAGAGAGATTGGGAATGTGAGAGAGAGAGAGAGATTGGGAGTGTGAGAGAGAGAGAGATGGGAGTCTGAGAGCGAGAGATTGGGAGTGTGAGAGAGAGATTGGGAGTGTGAGAGAGAGAGAGATTGGGAGTGTGAGAGAGAGAGAGATTGGGAGTGTGAGAGAGAGAGATTGGGAGTGTGAGAGAGAGAGAGATTGGGAGTGAGAGAGAGAGAGAGATTGGGAGTGTGAGAGAGAGAGGGCATCAGGGAGAATTTCTACCAAAAATTCACAAAAATATGCCCTGAATTCAGAAATTTGAATGACGACCAAAAACTCCCATACCAGCGAGGGGAACAGAGAAATTGTGTAACCTTAGCGGCACACTATGTTACAGCTTGCCATAAACAGAGGGACCAACAGTAAACCTAAGAAAAGAGTATATATAAATTATACGAATGTATATATATACACTCAGGGATATATCTGTTTATACACTGTTTGAATAGATCTGCGTTTATGTGTTCAGCCATAAATGTTTTTCGATGCTTTGGCAACTTAAGATGTACCTTATCATGCCAATAAAGTGATTTGAATTGAATTGAATTGAGAGAGATTGGGAGTGTGAGAGAGAGAGACTGGGAGTGTGTGAGAGAGAGAGACTGGGAGTGTGAGAGAGAGAGAGATTGGGAGTGTGAGAGAGAGTGATTGGGAGTGTGAGACAGAGAGAGATTGGGAGTGAGAGAGAGAGAGCGATTGGGAGTGTGAGAGAGAGAGAGATTGGGAGTGTGTGAGAAAGAGATTGGGAGTGTGAGAGAGAGAGAGATTGGGAGTGTGAGAGAGAGAGAGATTGGGAGTGTGAGAGAGAGATTGGGAGTGTGAGAGAGAGATTGGGAGTGAGAGAGAGAGAGAGATTGGGAGTGTGAGAGAGAGAGATTGGGAGTGTGAGAGAGAGAGAGATTGGGAGTGTGAGAGAGAGAGATTGGGAGTGTGAGAGAGAGAGTGATTGGGAGTGTGAGAGAGAGAGAGACTGGGAGTGTGAGAGAGAGATTGGGAGTGTGAGAGAGAGAGAGATTGGGAGTGAGAGAGAGCGAGAGATTGGGAGTGCGAGAGAGAGAGAGATTGGGAGTGTGAGAGAGAGAGAGATTGGGAGTGTGTGAGAGAGAGAGATTGGGAGTGTGAGAGAGAGAGAGATTGGGAGTGTGAGAGAGATAGAGATTGGGAGTGTGAGAGAGAGAGAGATTGGGAGTGTGAGAGAGAGAGAGATTGGGAGTGTGAGAGAGAGAGAGATTGGGAGTGTGAGAGAGAGAGAGATTGGGAGTGTGAGAGAGAGATTGGGAGTGTGAGAGAGAGAGAGATTGGGAGTGTGAGAGAGAGAGAGATTGGGAGTGTGAGAGAGAGAGAGATTGGGAGTGTGAGAGAGAGAGAGAGATTGGGAGTGTGAGAGAGAGAGAGATTGGGAGTGTGAGAGAGAGAGAGAGATTGGGAGTGTGAGAGAGAGAGATTGGGAGTGTGAGAGAGAGAGAGAGATTGAGAGTGTGAGAGAGAGATTGGGAATGTGAGAGAGAGACTGGGAGTGTGAGAGAGAGAGAGAGATTGGGAATGTGAGAGAGAGAGATTGGGCGTGTGAGAGAGAGAGAGATTGGGAGTGTGAGAGAGAGAGAGATTGGGAGTGTGAGAGAGAGAGATTGGGAGTGTGAGAGAGAGAGAGATTGGGAGTGAGAGAGAGAGAGAGATTGGGAGTGTGAGAGAGAGAGGGCATCAGGGAGAATTTCTACCAAAAATTCACAAAAATATGCCCTGAATTCAGAAATTTGAATGACGAACAAAAACTCCGATACCTACTAGGGGAACAGAGAAATTGTGTAACCTTAGCGGCACACTATGTTACAGCTTGCCATAAACAGAGGGACCAACAGTAAACCTAAGAAAAGAGTATATATAAATTATACGAATGTATATATATACACTCAGGGATATATCTGTTTATACACTGTTTGAATAGATCTGCGTTTATGTGTTCAGCCATAAATGTTTTTCGATGCTTTGGCAACATAAGATGTACCTTATCATGCCAATAAAGCGATTTGAATTGAATTGAATTGAGAGAGATTGGGAGTGTGAGAGAGAGAGACTGGGAGTGTGTGAGAGAGAGAGACTGGGAGTGTGAGAGAGAGAGAGATTGGGAGTGTGAGAGAGAGTGATTGGGAGTGTGAGACAGAGAGAGATTGGGAGTGAGAGAGAGAGAGCGATTGGGAGTGTGAGAGAGAGAGAGATTGGGAGTGTGTGAGAGAGAGATTGGGAGTGTGAGAGAGAGAGAGATTGGGAGTGAGAGAGAGAGAGAGATTGGGAGTGTGAGAGAGCGAGAGATTGGGAGTGTGAGAGATTGGGAGTGTGAGAGAGAGAGAGATTGGGAGTGTGAGAGAGAGAGAGACTGGGAGTGTGAGAGAGAGAGATTGGGAGTGTGAGAGAGAGACTGGGAGTGTGAGAGAGAGAGAGATTGGGAGTGTGAGAGAGAGAGAGATTGGGAGTGTGAGAGAGAGAGAGATTGGGAGTGTTCGAGAGACTGATTGGGTGTGTGAGAGAGAGAGATTGGGAGTGTGAGAGAGAGAGATTGGGAGTGTGAGAGAGAGAGACTGGGGCTGTGAGAGAGAGAGATTGGGAGTGTGAGAGAGAGAGAGATTGGGAGTGTGAGAGAGAGAGATTGGGAGTGTGAGAGAGAGAGATTGGGAGTGTGAGAGAGAGAGAGATTGGGAGTGTGAGAGAGAGAGATTGGGAGTATGAGAGAGAGAGATTGGGAGTGTGAGAGAGAGAGAGATTGGGAGTGTGAGAGAGAGAGAGAGATTGGGAGTGTGAGAGAGAGAGATTGGGAGTGTGAGAGAGAGAGATTGGGAGT